>NC_133328.1:278968701-279191201 GCF_042186555.1 Aquarana catesbeiana | reverse complement strand
CTTGTGGCTGTCAGAGTCTTGCTATGCCTCATGGGACTTGTAGTTCTGCAACAGCTGGAGGTCCACTAATTGCATATCCTTGGTCTAGAGGAAAGAAGGGAAAAGAGTGACATGATTGAAACCTTTAAGTACATTAGGTATGTGAATAAGGTTCATGAGGTTAGTATTTTATTGTTAAGCCAAGATCAGGAACATGCAGGAGGGAAGTTAAAACACAAACCTTAGAATATATTATTTTACCAAAAGAGTAGTGGATGCTTGGAACAGACTTTCAGCAGAGGCTGCGAGTCAGTCAACAGTAAATGAATGTAAACATGTTGGAGACAAACAGATTTATGCTCCTGCAAAAAAAAAACAAAAAAAACAAAAAAACAAAAACAAAAAAACAAAAACAAAAATAAATAAAAATAAACAACCCAAGTAAAAATAACAAAAAAAAAGGGACAGGGGTGATTAACCACTAAGCCTTTTTTTTTCCTCTCACCACTCCTCTATTGCTATATAATAAACTGTAGGTAGCGCTGGATTACAAAGTATGCTAAACACTACATAATGCTCTATCTCCCAATGTAATACCCAAGAAATATCATTGTTTAGTCATATTTTGCTAATTTTAAGAACAATCCACAGCAAACAATGAGATGCTTAAATGATAACCATTTGAAAGGATTGTATCCATTTACCATTCTACTGTATGAACAAGGAAAGACATTTATCTTAAGATATACTAGTTTTGTTTTTTTTTAAGAAAAACTGATATTGTAATCAAAGTGTTGGCACCAGTAAGGCAACAACTTCCCATACTTAAGGGAACACACACACACACACACATTTTACATTGCAAGTGTAACAATTCTACATGCAACATTTTATTTTGTGTTGCGTATTGACTGAATATCTTTCAGCATGATCACAGTTTAGTTTTATCACTGGAAACACAATTACATCTGTCTGATTTGATGTTTTTGCCTTTGATTTTGCCAGTAGAAATGCCAGCATGCCATTGAGTAATCTGCATGTACATTATACGATCAAATATTTAATATATTAGGGATAAACACATTTAGAATGGATTAGACCTATTATGTATGTTTTATTTAAGTTCAAGGTTTTATATTATTTTTTTTTAAATGAAAAATAAATATATGTCAAATGTTTATTTTTATAAAAAAAAAATTTTAAATAAAAAAAGTGTAAATGATCAAAAGCAGTGAGGAAACAAAAAAAAATGTTTACCATTCCATTCAAAGTCTAAATAACTTCCTTATAACTAGGTTTAAATCTGGCAACTTTCACCTATTTTGTTTAGCAAATACAAAAATTGCACAGTAAAACTATGTTGCCAAGGGCTACTCACCTTATAGCTCTTTAATACAGCAAAACAAAGTATGAAACATTTGAGGTACCTGTGTATACTTACAGACTCACACATAGGAGGTTTCATTCAAGAATGTTGTTCTGCAAATACTAAAATTCCTCATGGCCAAGTTTACCAGCTTGCATTTTCCACTTTTCTTCATATTTATTGTTTGTTATCCAGCCACAGAAAAAAAGCTTCCAGTATGTGGTTTGGGTGCTCACAGTGAGGGCTCAGTGACAGGCCATTCTCAGCTGCTCTTAGTCCCAAATAATTAGCCTGCTATATTACCTACCTCTTGTGACTTTGCCTGTGAGAGACATTTGACATAACAGACATCAGAGGGATTTTTCAGGAGGCTCTTGTGGAGTCTGAATGCCTCCTAATTAACCACTTAGGTATCGTCCTTCACTCTCCTGCTTGGCCCTTTCCAAATGATTGAGACTGCACTGTGGATTTAAACAGCAGAGAAGCATGCTATCAAAAGATCTTGTAAATGAAGGCTGGTGTAAATTATTTTTAATGATTCCCTCCTGGCCCATCATTATGTTTGTAGTTAAACACAGGCACATCAGAGATCGCTCATCTTCCATAAGGTCAGCTGCAGGACCACCCTAACTAGCTGCAGTCAGTAAATGGCTTATTAATTAGTGCAGTGATTTTACATTGCTAAGAGCTCTGATGTATGGAGCTGGAACTGTAATTGTATAGGATTGAAATAATAAGCCATCTCAGGGCTCCTTATGCAAATTGCCAAATTATAAAATCATTACCTAACTAAACACTGAGTTTTAATAAGAATTACAATGATGAATTTTATGATAATTGACATTCAAGTTTTAATCACTTGGATTTCTATTAGTGTGATGGTAAAATTTTTTTTTTTATTAAATGCTCTTTAAAATACAGAGCAGTATTTAACAATCCTGCTCTATTTCCTCTTTTTTTAGTTCATGTCAGGTTATTTTCTTTGGTCATTAGACATTTTACTTTCTTAGTAGTATGTTCTGACATAATGTTTCACTTGTAGCCTAAGATGTGTAATCATATTTTTTTTTTCAATTATGATTTTATGGCAAAAATATTGTCAACTGTGAGATATGGTGTAGCAAGTGTCACTGGGTCTGACTTACATGACAAAAAAGGCTCAAAGTAAAAAAAGAAATCTAGGGCAGATTTTGCATAATAATGTTTTTTAGGAATTTTGAATAATTTTATTGTAAAATGACAGCGTACTGCTTTACAGAAAAAAAAAAAGTTGTCATATAGTTTTAAAACACATTATAATTTTCCAGGTGTTGAAATTTACAAAAAAATAGGATTCACTGCATTAATGGCTTTGGTACTTAAGGAGCATGAATAATAAGCACACAAATTATAATGTGGGCAGCACAGTGCCTATGTGGTTAGCACTTCCGTGTCCCAGCCATGGCACTACCTGCATGGAGTTTGTTTGTTCTCTCTGTGTCTGTGTGGCTTTCCTCCAGGTATTCTAGTTTTCTCCCACATTCCAAAGACATTCTGGTAGTTCCCACTAAATATGGGCCTTTTTGGTCAAGGAGATGATGGAGATTGAAACACTTAATTTAACCAGTCCATTACCTTACCAAAGCCGTACCTATAGCCACCGGAGACATCTGACCCTGGAGCTGTGGGTAAAGGATCCAAAATGGGCCAGCAGCACAAAACAGGACAGATGGAAAAAAGGCCAAACAGGACCATCCAGCATGGCCTGGCAGGATGGTGGCTAGAAAATAGAGTGTATATCTGTAATGATGTGCACTAATAAATAAATATGGCTATGGGAGTCTGGGGTGTCCTGACACCCAGCGTGGTATTTCTGTTTTGGAGTGTCACGTGGATTGGTCATGGATGGGAATAGCATTGGTCCCACTTTTTTTTTCTTTTTTTTTTTTTCAGCCTTGGGGTATGTGGATTGCATTCTTTGCCCATAAGATGTGCCAGAGTTGGTTGGGTGTTTTGATAATCATGTGCTTGGGTATGGTTGGGATGTGTGTGTATTCTGGGTGGACATGTGCAGCCTCATGGCTTGTGGATGTGTAGGTTTTTTTCCCTTGCTCTGTTCACATGAGGGGTATTTTGGTGGTTTTATGGGCAATGCTATGAGCCAGTGTTTGGCGTATGGTTGGGACGTGTGTGCATTTTGGATGGATATGTGCAGCCCCAGGGCTTGAGAATGTGGATGTATGTGGTTTCCTTTTTCCCTTCCCCTGCTTGCATGGGGGACTTGTTGGTGGTATGATGGGCAGTTCTATGAATCAGTGCTTGGTGTGGATGCTATGATGGATGCATTGGGTATTGGAGTGCAATCCATGGTGGGGCATTGCTACTATGTATCTTGCAGCCTCATCCTGTCTTTGGTGGGGGGAGACGATTGCACGCTACAGCGTGCATCACTTCTGCCATCAGCCGATCCTAACCGAAGTGAGGGACATTTATGTGACCCACCATTTCCGGACATGCGTGATCCATGGTCTCTACCGCATATACCCGGAAAGGTACCCACCTGTGGGTGCAGGGAGGAGCCGCGCCCATGGCAGCCATTATCTCTTTCCCATATATATATAGCAGGAGGCATGGAGACGGTCTGAGTGGACGTCTTACCTGTCTACTGTGAGGAGGATTCTTGCAGCCAGGACTGGCATGGGCAATAGCAGAAGCTGAACTTATTAGGTGAGTCCCAGGTCCATTTTTTAAGGTGGGCAGGTTCTGGAGATTTGGGATTTTTCCTTCCCCATCACTCCACTTCATAGAGGTGTATACATTTTACTTTTATGTCCACAGCGGACAATTCATATATGGGACTATCTACATATTAGGGATGGCATGACCTTATCCTAAATTTGGAGCTTCTCTACTAGTTACCCTTAGATGTAATTCCTGTCTATAGTACTTGTATACATGGGCACAGTTGTCTATGAACCAAATGTGCCCGTTTACTATCACCAATTTTTTTTAATAAAGTAATAGTGTTTGCATCTCTTCTGTGTGCCACACAGAAAAACACCTCCACCTCGAGCAGAGAATATACACTGACTCCAATTTGCATTATATCTCGCTGTGTATCTCTGATGTAACAAGACAAGGACAAGGTGCGCCAGACTCAGTGACACGCATTTCCGGTTCTGGGTCCCGGTTGCCGGATCTCACAGAGAGCTACAGCATGCTGGTTATCCAAGCCCTCCGAACATCCATAGAGGCTTCACCGCTACTCCATCTCCCATCAGCGTACCATCTACATCATTGGGACCAAGCCAGTTTTCCATCACACGGACTGCTTCACGGACCGCAGAGTGACCCTGTACCCTGGACCCCTTACTTATGTGCCTGATATCATTTTCCTTTTGTGAGTAGCCATTTGGCTTGTTTTTATTATTAAATGAATACCTAAATACTACACTGAGTCTGGCGCACCTTGTCCTTGGCTTGTTTTGTCTTCCAGAGTTGTGCTTCTACTCTCAAGGTTGCTGCCGCCATTGCATATTGGAACTGAATATACCTGAACTGTTTTTTTTTTTTTTTATCAATTATTTTTTATTAAAGAATTTTCAGAGTACAAAACATAGTACAAAGTTTTACAGATAGTACAAAAAGCATGAGAATACGCGTTAAGGTGTTAGGAAACCAGAGTATACATTTCTGAGGTTAATTAGCTCTTTCATACCTAGTATACTCCTATCCATATTGGAATGACATTTTTATATTCTTCTAGGCAAAGTAGTGCATTTTCATGTAACAGTAACATTAAATTAGAGAAGAAGAAGAGAAGAAGAGGAGGGGGAAAGGGAAGATGGGGGGGGGGATAAAGTGATGGATGGATAGTAACATTTTGTCATCAACATTTTTCAGTTAGGTAATGCATGGAGAAAACTAGTATTGCTCATATACCAATGTATTCAGAGAGAAATAATGTACCCTTGGCACAGTAAAATCATTATTCCTTTCTAACCCAGTCTGACCATATTTTCCATTGTTTATCAAAGAAAGGTCTCTGTTCAGCCCTAGCAGCCAATAGTGATTCATATACGTAATTAGTTTGTGTACTTACAAGAACTTTTGATACGCTGGGTACTGTGTTTGATTTCCAATTTTTGGTTATTAGTGATCTAGCGGCTAATAAGATGTGTGTGACCACTGTGTGAAAACAAGGAGGGAAATTTTCGATACCTAGGTTTAGTAATGCCAACCCAGGATTCGGTGGCTTTAGTATTCCTGTGATACATGAGATACATTTGAATATGCTCTTCCAGAAGCTAGTGAGATGCTTACACGACCAAAACACATGTAAAATATTTCCCACCTCACCACATGTTCTCCAGCATAGTGTTGAGCTGGAGGGGGAAAATTTAGACAACCTGTAGGGTGTGAGGTACCATCTCTGAGCTATTTTTAGGGAGAGTTCCCAATGGTTAATGCACCTAGATGCTTTATATGTTGTTCTAAATGCACTTTTCCATTGGGCGTTTGTAAAAGATTCTCCCAAGTCTAGTTCCTATTTATTGAAAGGTGGTAGTTTAGTAAAGGTAACCTTATTTTGAAAGAGATTATAAAAAAGAGATATTCCTTCGGGAGTATTAGGAGTTTTTCTATAGAATTGCCACACTGAATCATGTAGGAGTATACGCTGTGATTTCAAGGATTTCAGGAAATGGGTGAGTTGGACATATTTATAATAGTCGACTGGGGGTAATGTGTAGTCCTCAACCAGTGCATCAAATGGTTTAAGTGTAGTGTCTACATATAGGTTGGTTATCAGGGAAATGCCTTTAGTGGGCCAGTCTGAGTAGTTGGAGTGTGGAATGGCATGCTTTAGAATTGTTACTGGTATTGGTATATCTGTATTGTTGGGGGAAAGTAAAGTTAGTTTATGGAGGTCTCTCCATGCCAGTAAGGAAGCCTGGATGGTTAGTGGTAGTAATCGTAGGGTGTATGGTTTCCATATGTCAAGTAATAAAAACAGTCGAAGATCTGGGCTAAGGGCCTGTTCTGTACTGCTCCAGAGGATATCTGGGGATGGTGAGATCCAGTATCTAAGTTGAGCAAGCAAGGATGCTCAGTGGTAGTCTTTTATATCAATTAGACCCATCCCGCCAACCGATCTGTGCTTAACCAAGAAGGCTTTAGAGCATCTAGGTCTTTTAGGTCCCCAGATGTAATGTTTGAGGAGGGAGTTAAGTGATTGGAGGTGGGTGTTTTTAAGTGGGATGAGTAATGTACGGAATACATATAGAATTTGGGGTAGAAGGAGCATTTTAAAAGATGCTAAATGTCCCAACCAGGATAATTCTACTTTGGCTAAACGTTTTGTTTCATTGGTGAGTCTATCAATCAGTGGGTTGTAGTTGGCATTTGCTAATTTTGAGGGGTCAGCGGTTATTTGTAATCCCAGATAAGGAATACTGATTAAGTTCCATGTATATGGGAATTTTTTTTGTAGATCAGACTTAAGAGAAGAAGGGAGATTCAGACCCAATATTAGGGATTTTGTAAAGTTTACCTTATAATAAGATATCTGGCTGAATTTGTTGAGAATATCGTGGGCATGTTGTAAAGATGTATGTAGTGACGTTAGAAGAAGAATGATATCATCTGCAAACAGATTGATATTGTGAGATTTAATTAAAAGGGAGAATTCTGGTGTACCTGGGTGTGCTCTATTTTTTCTGCCAAAGGTTCTATGAGAAGATTAAATATTGAGGGGGATAGGGGGCACCCCTGTCTGGTACCGTTGGTAATAGAAAAGGGGAGAGAGAGAGAGTATTAGAAGTGTACACTTGCGCACATGGTGAGGAGTACAGGGCTAAGATAGCAGAGAGGATGGGGCCCGAGAATCTTTTTTTAAGTGTGTGTGTCATATATCCCCAATGGACCCTGTCGAATGCCTTCTCCACATCCAAAGAGAGTAGCAGAGAAGGCACCCTACAGGACCCAGCATAGTGGATGACATCAATAACCCTTCTTGTGGCATCAGACGCCTGTCTCCCTTTAGTGAAACCCGCTTGGTCTGGTCCGATCAGGGTCGGCAGGATTGACAAAAGTCTGTGGGCCAGGATTTTGGCATACAGTTTGACATCAGTATTCAATAGGGAAATAGGCCTGAAATTGGCTGGTGTATTAGGGTCCTTACCCGGTTTTGGAATGGTAACTACATATGCTTTGAGCATTTCAGAGGGGAACGAGGCAGAGGACATTGCTTCGGAATATATTTCCTTCAACGATGGGGAAAGGACCTCATAGAATGTTTTATAATAGCTATTTGGTAACCCATCTGGGCCTGGGGATTTACCACTAGGCAGTGTTCTTATGGCCTTTCGGATCTCAGTCTCTGTTATAGGTGAATTAAGAGATTCTACTTGTGGTAGTGAGAGTGAGGGTAGTGAAAGGTCTGCCAGGAACGTTTGAATGGCATCATCTGAAGGTTGTGGGGTGTTGGAATCTTCCTTTAAATTATAAAGGGAGGAGTAATATTCAGCAAAAGTGTTTGCCATTTCTTTCTGGTTGAATATTTTGCTATTATCTGAGTTGCAGATCAGATAGGGGATTCTCGTTTGTGTTTTGCGATCTTTTAGTCTCTGGGCCAGAAGTTTGCCGGCTCGGTTGCCAGAGGAATAATGATTTAATTTGAGAAATTGAATATGTTTGTCATATTGTTCTAACAACAAGAGCCTGAGATCTGAACGCAGTTGGATTAATTTGTTTGCTATGAGAGGATCGGGTGAGTTTTTGTTTTGGGACTCTAATGCCCAGTACACACGGTCGGACATTCCGACAACAAAATCCATGGATTTTTTCTGACGGATGTTGGCTCAAACTTGTCTTGCATACACACGGTCACACAGAGTTGTCGGAAAATCCAATCGTTCTGAACGCGGTGACGTAAGACACGTACGTCGGGACTATAAACGGGGCAGTAGCCAATAGCCTTTGTCTCTTAATTTATTCTGAGCATGTGTGGCACTTTGTGCGTCGGGTTTGTGTACACACGATCGGAATTTCTGACAACGGATTTTGTTGTCGGAAAATTTTATAGCCTGCTCTCAAACTTTGTGTGTCGGAAAATCCAATGGAAAAAGTCCGATGGAGCCCACACACGGTCGGAATTTCCGACAACGCGCTCCGATCGCACATTTTCCACCAGAAAATCCAACCGTGTGTATGGGGCATTAGAGTTTAATATCTTTTAGAAGAGTGTCTAATCTTTGTGTCCTCTGCCTCTTCGCCCGCAAACTTATCTGGAGTAAAATGCCTCTAATATATGCCTTATGAGCACACCACGTAACAAATGGGTTAGCTACGGAGTGAGTATTAAAAGCTAAATTTTCATTCAAATGTTTGTTTACAAGGGCAACTTGTGAGGGCTGTTGGAATATACGAGGATTGGCTTGCCAAATATAGGCTGGAGCCGATGTGTACCCCTCCTCTATTATAATAGACACAGGAGCGTGATCTGACCACGTAATATCATGTATGGCAGAGGAGGAGATCTTTTGTAGCAGGGCTCTGTCCACCAAAATTAAGTCAATGCGTGAGTACGAATTGTGCCTGGAGGAGTGAAAGGCATAATCACGCTTGTTGGAGTGTTGACACCTCCAGGCATCGTACATCTCTTCAGCGTGGAGCATATGTTGAATTGAGGGCAAAGGGCTCTTAGACTTGGATGTAGTGTCCATCTTGTAGTCCACCGTAACGTTGTAGTCCCCACACATTATAACTGCTCCTTTTTTAATTGAATTAATCTTATTGAAAAATTTTTTCAAGAAGCGGAGCTGGTGTGTGTTGGGTGCGTACAGGTTGACTATTGTGTACAGGTGGTTGTTGAATTCACTGACCAGAACTAGGTAGCGTCCCTCTGGGTCTGCATGGGTCTCCTGCAAGGAGAAGGCCACAGAGTCTCTGATGGCAATTAGAACACCCTTTTGTTTTTTGGAGGCTGAGGCATGAAATATGTGTGGGTATTTGTTGTGTAAGAATTTGGGGGCTGATGCAGTTGCCCAATGTGTCTCTTGTAGACATAGGATGTCAGAGCATAGTTTAAGAGCTTCCCTCCAAACTGAGGCTCTTTTAGCAGGGTGATTCAGGCCATGAACGTTGAAGGAGGTCACTTTGACTGCCATGTGGGGTGTGTGGGGTAGAAAGATAGTCGTACCTTAGGAAGTCCAGAGTAGAGTTTCAGGATTCTTGATTGGTGATTTGTGAGCGTCGATGAGGAATACATTTTCTTCACGTGCATGGTCTCGGGTTCCATCACAAATGAGGTAGGGTAAGAAATAAGAAGTAGAAAAGGTAAAAAACAGAGAGTCAACAAACAAGCATGAAACTGGTGTATTAAAAAGTGAGATTCCAAGCGGAATCCGATAGCAGAGATACTGCTCATTACTCAGGGGGGGAACTTCGTGGACTATGAGTTCCATATTATATCAGGAATCTTGTGGCATTAGGTAGCTTATGACATTCGAGGCGATTTGGGTGTTACGTTTGCTTGGTTTCTTTTTATGTGACATGACCTGCCACTCGTTTTGGTTGTCCGACCTCGAGGTGGAGACGGATCTTTCAGGGGTTTGTTCTGGAAGTATATCCCAGGTTCGTAGCAGTGCTAGGCCTTCTTCCAGATTGGTAATCACTGAGGATTTGCCTTCATGGGTAATGATAAGCTTTGTTGGGTATCCCCTTCTGTATACAATATTGTGGTTACGCAATGCTTTAGTCACAGTTAGCAATGATTTGCACTTTTGCATAGTAAACTGTGAGAAATCTGCAAATATTTGTATATTAGAGTATTGCTCAGGGGGTTTTGTATTTTTTCTGAAGGCAAGCATGAATTGTTCCTTCACATGGAAAAAGTGCACCCGCATCAGAACGTCTCTAGGTATGTTGTCTGAAAGATGTGCTGGTTTGGATAGATGGTGGATCCTATCAATGAATAGTCCTGAAGATGGGACTGATGGTAGATAGGCCGACATAAATTCTTGTGTATAGTGGCGCAGCTGCATAGGCTGAATACTTTCTGGGACGCCACGCAGCGTTGTTTCTGCATGATCTGTCTTCGAGGTCGGCAACGTTCTCTTTAAGCCAGGTCACCTTGTCCGATTGCTCATTATGGGCATCCACTAGTGTGTTGTATGATGTGGCATAATCACCCATCTTTTTTTCAACTCTGCCTCCTAACTCCCCCACTTCAACTTTAAAGTTCCGCATACATTCCATCATGTCTGCATGCAGGGAGCTGCGTAGGGAGACCAGCATGTCTCTTAATGTTGTGTCTGAGAGAGGCTGGTTAACAGTGGGGAAGAGTTAATTGAGTCTGCCATCTCCCTCATGTCTTCTAATGAGCCCTGGCCTGTACTAACCTTGTGGCTGTGTGGGTCGGCAGACATGGGGGGTCTTGATTTAGCTGGGCTGCAAGAGAGCGGAGTGGAGGCGCCAGGGGAGTGACGTTGCGATCCCATCCTGGAGCTCGGCTCGGTGTAGCAGAGTGTGAGCCATCCGATGTGACCGGAGAGCAGCCAGCGGTGCCATCTTGGGCAGTGTTGTGGTTCTTAGGGGGGAAGAAATCTCTCAGTTTCTTCGGCTGCGACAAATTTTGTCTTTTCCGGGTCATCTCCGGGGGTAGTGTGGATCTTTAGCGGAGTGCTGGTGCTGAAATGAACGTTCTGGGTCGCCTCGAACTGCTTCGATTCCCGATGCTAGAGAGGAGCTAACAAATCATGCGTCCATACATAGCCACACCCCCCCGAACTGATTTTTTTTATAAACATCCCCTTTTCATCTTTTCCTCATCCCTCTATACTTTTAAACAATTATATAGCTATTACCCAGTTGGTTCTTGTTCTTTTTCTTTTCTGCTGACGTGTATCTCTGATGTATCTTTTCATTTGATATATTTTTTCAGTGTGCTCAAAAATCTTTGCACAGACATTTTTACCCCAAACATGCATTAGTTTATCTAATTCATGTTATATTATTTACTATTTATTTAATATATGTGCATGTATTGAATTCTTTATCAAACACTTTTGTAGTCATTATATATGCCAAGGTTGGGTCCTGGACGGGTGCTATATAGCACCGATATTTGGGTTATGGTCCCTTCTAAGGGTAGTGTGGAAATATACAGGGGGTCACCCAGAATGGGTGAGGAATTCCCGGGAATAGCCATATTCAGGAGGACTGACTCACAGTTCTCTCTGGGTTAATAGAGAGATATTTGGGACCCAGAATTTCAGAGGCCCTGAAATGATATTTGGGTTGGAAAGGGCCTCCACCCCTGACTACAGGGATTCCAGCACACACAGGGTTAGGAGCCTCCAAGAAACAGCTCTTAGAGACAAGAAGTAGTGTTAGGTGTGGTGGTGAGGAGGAGTTGTATGGAGCTGTTTTTTGGAGCGCTGTGAGTCTGCTGGAGGCTGCTAAAATAGTCGACAAGAACTGTTAAAACCTTGGGGTGAAGACCCATCCACAAACTGTATGTACCTTTTAATTTTACTTTGCGCTGAAGGTAAGCAGACTTTATTTTGTATTTTGTATTTTTATGCTTGTGTGAAGCCTATTTTGACTCCCCCGTTGAAAATAAAAGCCTTTTTGTTTAAAGTTTAGTCGGCTTTGCACTCGGTCCTGTGGAGTTACAATCCCCAAACTTTTATACATATATAAAACTACACACACTGTGTACGGACCCCTGTCCTAGTGATTGTCACCCAGGATTCTCAAATAGGCAGGTTGAGGGGCCCCAGGAGGATTATTTAATTTGGAGAAAACTGTTTTATTAGTTTCCTCTGTGGTTGGTAAAATCCAGTCTGACAGAGCAGATGGAGGGCCCAAGCCTGTGCGCTGAAGCAGTCAGGAAGTTGTGAGAGAGAGTGTCACCAGAGGTACAGTGTGGGTACCAAATAGGGACACAGTTACAGGATCAAAAGGACCGAGGTCAAAGCCTGAATAGCAGTGCTGACCAGAGAGCCAGGTGCCTCAGTATTTTCCATTTATTTCATTATTGCTTTGAAGTTGAAACCCCTGCATGGGAATCCTGAATGGACTGTTTTTTCTTTTATTTTAATAAACATGGGCCAAAAAAGCCCTTGAACTGCATATCTGGCGTAGACTCGGCTCACTGGTAAGCTCTACACTGAAGCTAAATAACCCCCAATACTACAACACACATACTTTTATTTATTTATTTATTTTTTGTTAAGCAACAATGCTGATTGCACTATAAATTTACACCATTCATTTAGGACACAGTGCTTTCCCTTCTTCCCTCTCTCTTTGGATTACTCTCATACATGGGGTACACTCCTGAGAGATAATGAGGTAATTAGCCCTCTTTGTACCTCCAGAAGATGGTGGAGTTTTTTGTATCTGTAACTCTACAAATGTTTTTATTATTTAATTGTAAACTTGCTTTGACTAAAGCTCACACTGAAACGTGTCAGCTGTTTTCTTTTTAATGCTCATATGTAGCCAATACATTTTTGCATCAAGGACTTTGGAGTTGCTGGCTCTTCTCTCTTAAATATCTTGCTGTGCCACCTGAAATGCTGGGCAGCTCCCTACCTAATCCCTCTGACAATCTTGCCTTTTAACTTGCTTCTAGTAAACCTTGAACTCTGTGCTCCTACCGTGAACTTCCATATCTCTGTTTGCCAGATTATTGTGCTCTCTCCTGCTAATATCTTGTTCCTTTGCATACCTGCAACTATACTTATCTCTGCTTCCACAAAAGGTCACATTGTTTTCGAATATAGTGTCACAAATTGATAACACTATGTAGACTGTTCAATCCGATGAACTGTGTATGTGGTACATGTTATATTGGAAAAAAAAAATAAATTACAGTTCAGACACTGGGTATACAACTATGTCTATGCTGTGAGAAACTATACACATCCATAGGTATGCATGATGGTCTTCAGCATAATTATGTCTCTTGTATCTCATTTGTGACTTCGGATAAGGTAAACACAAATCTCTCTGAGGGAGGAATTTTGTACATTGCCTCCTGGCATCAACAAGACCTTAAGCTTTAGGCCTATTCAATAAGTCTCTTGGTCTGCCAGTTAGCTAACCATTCATAAATTGTTGGGGTCTTGTTTTGTTTTTTCCTTAAATATTTCTAATGATAGCTTATATATAGAATCTCATAAAAATGTTTTTTTTTTTTTTTTAAAAAAGTCCCTGCCCTTTGCTTTGCTTAATCTTTCAGTTGTAATGTTGATGCAAGAGCCTAATATGCCAGACATCTGTTTAAGAGATTGTTATTTTGTATGCATATGTATCTGGGTAAGGCTGTGTGACGGGAGTCACTTTTTGGGTGGGGGGCCCGTGGAACCCAGCTGACCTTTAGAGAGCTCTGGAAACCCATTTTCTAGCTCCCCCGGGCCATCTTATGTGTAAGTTATCCTGTGTCTATTAGGGGCACAGGGTGACCGAGAACCCCAGTCTGGTCTGCCCTAACCAGACTGCCAGTACAACTACACCGGACTTTCATTTTACCCCTGTTATCCAGGATTCTATATGTGTGGTTTGTGTTGAAAGTTTAAGGGGCTCTTTTACTTGGGACATTAATATTTATGAACAATCTCTCTCAATAAATATATGAAGATCAATAATTCCACCTTTCAGACTGCTAGAATATTGTAGGAGTGTCTCATAGACCATTGCTAGATAGTTTGAGGTGGGGTGGGGGTTATGTGTTTGTTAAGTGGCTATATCCCATTGTTCTATTGTTTCTGTCTGCATTGGGAGCAAACTATTATGGGCTGTATATGCTTATGTGGATTAGCTTAAGGGTTAATTAAATTACTGTCAGCTTTTAGTTGCTAGAGAGGAGGGGGGATTTCTCCAACAGCCCTGCCTGCTGATAAGACTGTCTACTGATGAAAAGTTTGAATATACCTGTGTGTCATGTTACTGAATGTAGTTTACCCTGCCCTGTGTCATTATGAAAAGAAGGGGGGTTGTCCCCTGATTGCATATATTTGTGCCTATGTTTCAAAAAAACAGTCTTATGTTTCTTACCACCCTACACTGAGTGACTGGGTGGGCTAAGGGATCTTGGAGCATGCTGGTACAGGGCAAGGGAAGCTTATAGGGCTGACATACTCCTCTTGAGTACAGGGTCCATCACACAATGTAAATGCGTTCGTTCATTACATATATTGAAATTAATGCTCTAATAAATTTACTGCCTATTGACCTTATGAAGTGTGTACTGGGGAAATGGGGCACACTTTTACATGCTCTCAAGGGCAGAGTTTATTTTTGATGATTTTCTGCCCGCACTTTGATTTCATGCTTGATTGGTGCAGTGCACTGTCACCATTGACCCCTCCTGCTCTTTTGTGCATGGTGGGGCTATGTTACTTAGGCTCACTTCTTGCACTTATTATTATGGTATGTCAGATCAGTTCCAGGGTGGGACATGACTACCATATGACTCCTGCCTGTGGCAAAGCCTCACACAAGGCACCTTGCCTCCATTTTGAGAGGAATTTGAAGTACATAGTAACCCTTGTTACTTATTCACAAATAAAGCGATAATTTAAATAAAAACATCTATAGCTTTTCCTTTATTACAAGAAAATCTCCAAATACGGAAAGGTTTCTTCACAGCAAGAGCTGTGAAAATGTGGAATAGACTCCCTCCAAAGGTGGTTCTGGCAAGCATAGTAGATTGCTTTAAAAAAGGCCTGGATTCTTTCCTAAATGTACAGAATATAACTGGGTACTAACATTTATAGGTAAAGTTGATCCAGGGAAAATCCGATTGCCTCTCGGGGGATGAAGAAGGATTTTTTTTCCCTTGCAGTTTCAAATTGGAGCATGCTTTGCTGTTTTTTGTCCTTTTTAATGGAAGTGGGGGTGTTAGGTAGGGATGAGCTTCGTGTTCATGTCAAACCAATGTTCGACTCGAACATCGTCTGTTCGACCGTTCGTCGAATTGCGAACGATATGGGTCGTTTGCACCAAATTTGTGTGGCGCGTCATGGCCCATAATTCACTGCGGCATCGCAGTGCATTGCTGGCTGATGATTGGCCAAGCATACACTATGACCCGCATGCTTGGCCAATCACAGCGCCGTCAGTAGAGAGAGCTGTAATTGGCCAAAGCCAGGGTGGCTTTGGCCAATTATGGCTCAGGGGGTTTAGAACACGCCCCACACTATATAAGGCCGCCTGCATGGCGGCTCTGTGTAGTGTGTTCCGGTGTGCTGAGAGATAGAGAGAGAGAGAGAGACAGTATCATTTCATTTGAGTTAGATAGATTAGGCAGGACAGTCAGTCAGTTAGCTGCACTTACAGTGTATTGTGTATATATATGCATCCCAGGTGTTGTGTGTGTGTGTGTGTGTGTATATGTATATGTATATATATATATATATATATATATATATATATATATATACACACACTGTATTCAGTTTAGCTAGATCCGTTCCTGTTATCTTCCTACTGACAGGCAGGCTTGTCTTGTTACAGTATTTACAGCTACCTGAAGAAAATTGCTGGTGTTCTTTTGATCCTGTTAGTACCACAGTCAGGCAGCTAGACTATTTACAGTTAGTGTAGTGTGTCCTTCTCACAGTGTTCAGCTAAAGCTACAAGTTAGTTTAGTGTGACCTCTGCACAGTGTTCAGCTAAAGCTACAAGTTAGTTTAGTGCGACCTCTACACAGTGTTCAGCTAAAGCTATAAGTTAGTGTAGTGTGTCCTCTGAACAGTGTTCATCTAAAGCTACAAGTTAGTGTAGTGCGTCCTCCTCACAGTGTGCAGCTAAAGCTACAAGTTAGTGTAGTGCGACCTCTGCACAGTGTTCAGCTAAAGCTACAAGTTAGTGTAGTGCATCCTCTGAACAGTGTTCAGCTAAAGATACAAGTTAGTGTAGTGCGACCTCTGCACCGTGTTCAGCTAAAGCTACAAATTAGTGTAGTGCGTCCTTTGAACAGTGTTCAGCTAAAGCTACAAGTTAGTGTAGTGCGACCTCTGCACAGTGTTAAGCTAAAGCTACAAGTTAGTGTAGTGCGTGCTCTGAACAGTGTTCAGCTAAAGCTACAAGTTAGTGTAGTGCGTCCTCCTCACAGTGTTCAGCTAAAGCTACAGGTTAGTTTAGTGTGACCTCTGCACAGAGTTCAGCTAAAGCTACAAGTTAGTGTAGTGCGTCCTCCTAACAGTGTTCAGCAAAAACAACAAGTTAGTGTAGTCCGACCTCTGCACAGTGTTCAGCTAAAGCTACAAGTTAGTGTAGTGCGTCCTCTGAACAGTGTTCATCTAAAGCTACAAGTTAGTGTAGTGCGTCCTCTGAACAGTGTTCAGCTAAAGCTACAAGTTAGTGTAGTGTGACCTCTGCACAGTGTTCAGCTAAAGCTACAAGTTAGTGCAGTGCGTCCTCCTCACAGTGTTCAGCTAAAACTACAAGTTAGTGTAGTGCAACCTCTGTACAGTGTTCAGCTAAAGCTAGAAGTTATTTTAGTGCGACCTCTGCACAGTGTTCAGCTAAAGCTACAAGTTAGTGTAATGTGTGCTCTGAAAAGTGTTCAGCTAAAACTACAAGTTAGTGTAGTGCGACCTCTACACAGTGTTCAGCTAAAGCTACAAGTTAGTGTAGTGCATCCTCTGAACAGTGTTCAGCTAAAGATACAAGTTAGTGTAGTGCGACCTCTGCACAGTGTTCAGCTAAAGCTACAAATTAGTGTAGTGCGTCCTCTGAACAGTGTTCAGCTAAAGCTACAAGTTAGTGTAGTGCGACCTCTGCACAGTGTTAAGCTAAAGCTACAAGTTAGTGTAGTGCGTGCTCTAAACAGTGTTCAGCTAAAGCTACAAGCTAGTGTAGTGCGTCCTCCTAACAGCGTTCAGCTAAAGCTACAAGTTAGTGTAGTCCGACCTCTGCACAGTGTTAGCTAAAGCTACAAGTTAGTGTAGTGCGAACTCTGCACAGTGTTCAGCTAAAGCTACAAGTTAGTACAGTGCGTCCTCTGAACACTTTTCATCTAAAGCTACAAGTTAGTGTAGTGCGTCCTCTGAACAGTGTTCAGCTAAAGCTACAAGTTAGTGTAGTACGACCTCTGCACAGTGTTCAGCTAAAGCTACAAGTTAGTGCAGTGCGTCCTCTGAACAGTGTTCAGCTAAAGCTACAAGTTAGTGTAGTGCGACCTCTGCACAGTGTTCAGCTAAAGTTACCTGTAGAAGGTTGGTGGTGTTTTCCTGATCCTATCACTACCGGAGGCAGCTAAAGTATTTACACGTTAGTGTAGTGCGACCTCTGCATTGTTCAGCTAAAGCTACCTGTAGAAGGTTGGTGGTGTTTTCCTGATCCTATCACTACCGCAGGCAGCTAAATTATTTACACGTTAGTGTACTGCGACCTCTGCATTGTTCAGCTAAAGCTACCTGTAGAAGGTTGGTGGTGTTTTCCTGATCCTATCACTACCGCAGGCAGCTAAAGTATTTACACGTTAGTGTAGTGCGACCTCTGCACAGTGTTCAGCTAAAGCTACCTGTAGAAGGTCGGTGGTGTTTTCCTGATCCTATCAATACCGCAGGCAGCTAAAGTATTTACACATTAGTGTAGTGCGACCTTTGCACAGTGCTCAGCTAAAGCTACCTGTAGAAGGTTGGTGGTGTTTTCCTGATCCTATCACTACCGCAGGCAGCTAAAGTATTTACACGTTCGTGTAGTGCGACCTCTGAACAGTGTTCAGCTAAAGCTACCTATAGAAGGTTGGTGGTGTTTTCCTGATCCTATCACTACCGCAGGCAGCTAAAGTATTTACACGTTAGTGTAGTGCGACCTCTGCACAGTGTTCAGCTAAAGCTACCTGTGGAAGGCTGGTGGTGATTTCCTGATCCTATCACTACTGCAGGCAGCTAAATTATTTACACGTTAGTGTAGTGCGACCTCTGCATTGTTCAGCTAAAGCTACCTGTAGAAGGCTGGTGGTGTTTTCCTGATCCTATCGTTACCGCAGGCAGCTAAAGTATTTACACGTTAGTGTAGTGCGACCTCTGCACTTTTCAGCTAAAGCTACCTGTAGAAGGTTGGTGGTGTTTTCCTGATCCTATCACTACCGCAGGCAGCTAAAGTATTTACACATTAGTGTAGTGCGATCTCTGCACAGTGTTCAGCTAAAGCTACCTGTAGAAGGCTGGTGGTGTTTTCCTGATCCTATCGCTACCGCAGGCAGCTAAAGTATTTACACGTTAGTGTAGTGCGACCTCTGCACAGTGTTCAGCTAAAGCTACCTGTAGAAGGTTGGTGGTGTTTTCCTGATCCTATCACTACTGCAGGCAGCTAAATTATTTACACGTTAGTGTAGTGCAACCTCTGAATTGTTCAGCTAAAGCTACCTATAGAAGGTTGGTGATGTTTTCCTGATCCTATCACTACCGCAGGCAGCTAAATTATTTACATGTTAGTGTAGTGCGACCTCTGCACAGTGTTCAGCTAAAGCTACCTGTAGAAGGTTGGTGGTGTTTTCCTGATCCTATCACTACTGCAGGCAGCTAAATTATTTACACGTTAGTATAGTGCAACCTCTGCACTGTTAAGCTAAAGCTACCTGTAGAAGGTTGGTGGTGTTTTCCTGATCCTATCACTACAGCAGGCAGCTAAATTATTTACACGTTAGTGTAGGGCGACCTCTGCATTGTTCAGCTAAAGCTACCTGTTGAAGGTTGGTGGTGTTTTGCTGATCCTATCACTAATGCAGGCAGCTAAAGTATTTACACGTTAGTGTAGTGCGATCTCTGCACAGTGTTCAGCTAAAGCTACCTGTAGAAGGTTGGTGGTGTTTTCCTGATCCTATCACTACTGCAGGCAGCTAAATTATTTACACGTTAGTGTAGTGCGACCTCTGCACTGTTCAGCTAAAGCTACCTATAGAAGGTTGGTGGTGTTTTCCTGATCCTATCACTACAGCAGGCAGCTAAATTATTTACACATTAGTGTAGTGCGACCTCTGCACAGTGCTCAGCTAAAGCTAACTGTAGAAGGTTGGTGGTGTTTTGCTGTTCCTATCACTACCGCAGGCAGCTAAAGTATTTACACGTTAGTGGAGTGCGACCTCTGAACAGTGTTCAGCTAAAGCTACCTGTAGAAGGTTGGTGGTGTTTTCCTGATCCTATCACTACCGCAGGCAGCTAAATTATTTACACATTAGTGTAGAGCCACCTCTGCATTATTCAGCTAAAGCTACCTGTAGAAGGTTGGTGGTGTTTTCCTGATCCTATCACTACCGCAGGCAGCTAAAGTATTTACACGTTAGTGTAGTGCGACCTCTAAACAATGTTAAGCTAAAGCTACCTGTAGAAGGCTGGTGGTGTTTTCCTGATCCTATCACTACTGCAGGCAGCTAAGGTATTTACACGTTAGAGTAGTGCGACCTCTGCACTTTTCAGCTAAAGTTACCTGTAGAAGGTTGGTGGTGTTTTCCTGATCCTATCACTACTGCAGGCAGCTAAATTATTTACACGTTAGTGTAGTGCAACCTCTGCATTGTTCAGCTAAAGCTACCTGTAGAAGGTTGGTGGTGTTTTCCCGATCCTATCACTACCGCAGGCAGCTAAAGTATTTACACATTAGTGTAGTGCGATCTCTGCACAGTGTTCAGCTAAAAGCTACCTGTAGAAGGCTGGTGGTGTTTTCCTGATCCTATCGCTACCGCAGGCAGCTAAAGTATTTACACTTTAGTGTAGTGCGACCTCTGCACAGTGTTCAGCTAAAGCTACCTGTAGAAGGTTGGTGCTGTTTTCCTGATCCCATCACTACTGCAGGCAGCTAAATTATTTACACATTAGTGTAGTGCAACCTCTGCATTGTTCAGCTAAAGCTACCTGTAGAAGGTTGGTGGTGTTTTCCCGATCCTATCACTACCACAGGCAGCTAAATTATTTACATGTTAGTGTAGTGCGACCTCTGCACAATGTTCAGCTAAAGCTACCTGTAGAAGGTTGGTGGTGTTTTCCTGATCCTATCACTACCACAGGCAGCTAAATTATTTACACTTTAGTATAGTGCGACCTCTACACTGTTCAGCTAAAGCTACCTGTAGAAGGTTGGTGGTGTTTTCGTGATCCTATCACTACAGCAAGCAGCTAAATTATTCACACGTTAGTGTAGGGCGACCTCTGCATTGTTCAGCTAAAGCTACCTGTAGAAGGCTGGTGGTGTTTTGCTGATCCTATCACTAATGCAGGCAGCTAAAGTATTTACACGTTAGTGTAGTGCGACCTCTGAATAGTGTTCAGCTAAAGCTACCTGTAGAAGGCTGGTGGTGTTTTGCTGATCCTATCACTACCGCAGGCAGCTAAAGTATTTACACATTAGTGTAGTGCGACCTCTGCACAGTGCTCAGCTAAAGCTACCTGTGGAAGGTTGGTGCTTTCCTGATCCTATCTCTACTGCGGGCAGCTAAATTATTTACTCGTTAGTGTAGTGCGACCTCTGCACTGTTCAACTAAAGCTACCCGTAGAAGGTTGGTGGTGTTTTCCTGATCCTATCACTACGGCAGGAAGCTAAATTATTTACATGTTAGTGTAGTGCGACCTCTGCACAGTGTTCAGCTAAAGCTACTTGTAGAAGGTTGGTGGTGTTTTCCTGATCCTATCACTACTGCAGGCAGCTAAATTATTTACACGTTAGTGTAGTGCGACCTCTGCACTGTTCAGCTAAAGCTACCTGTAGAAGGTTGGTGGTGTTTTCCTGATCCTATCACTACCGCAGGCAGATAAATTATTTACACGTTAGAGTAGAGCGACCTCTGCATTATTCAGCTAAAGCTACCTGTAGAAGGTTGGTGGTGTTTTCCTGATCCTATCACTACCGCAGGCAGCTAAAGTATTTACACGTTAGTGTAGTGCGACCTCTTCACAGTGTTCAGCTAAAGCTACCTGTAGAAGGCTGGTGGTGTTTTCCTGATCCTATCACTACTGCAGGCAGCTAAATTATTTACACGTTAGTGTAGTGCAACCTCTGCATTGTTCACCTAAAGCTACCTGTAGAAGGCTGGTGGTGTTTTCCTGATCCTATCACTACTGCAGGCAGCTAAATTATTTACACGTTAGTGTAGTGCAACCTCTGCATTGTTCAGCTAAAGCTACCTGTAGAAGGTTGGTGGTGTTTTCCCGATCCTATCACTACCGCAGGCAGCTAAAGTATTTACACATTAGTGTAGTGCGATCTCTGCACAGTTTTCAGCTAAAAGCTACCTGTAGAAGGCTGGTGGTGTTTTCCTGATCCTATCGCTACCGCAGGCAGCTAAAGTATTTACACTTTAGTGTAGTGCGACCTCTGCACAGTGTTCAGCTAAAGCTACCTGTAGAAGGTTGGTGCTGTTTTTCTGATCCCATCACTACTGAAGGCAGCTAAATTATTTACACATTAGTGTAGTGCAACCTCTGCATTGTTCAGCTAAAGCTACCTGTAGAAGGTTGGTGGTGTTTTCCCGATCCTATCACTACCGCAGGCAGCTAAATTATTTACATGTTAGTGTAGTGCGACCTCTGCACAATGTTCAGCTAAAGCTACCTGTAGAAGGTTGGTGGTGTTTTCCTGATCCTATCACTACCACAGGCAGCTAAATTATTTACACGTTAGTATAGTGCGACCTCTACACTGTTCAGCTAAAGCTACCTGTAGAAGGTTGGTGGTGTTTTCGTGATCCTATCACTACAGCAAGCAGCTAAATTATTCACACGTTAGTGTAGGGCGACCTCTGCATTGTTCAGCTAAAGCTACCTGTAGAAGGCTGGTGGTGTTTTGCTGATCCTATCACTAATGCAGGCAGCTAAAGTATTTACATGTTAGTGTAGTGCGACCTCTGCACAGTGTTCAGCTAAAGCTACCTGTAGAAGGTTGGTGGTGTTTTCCTGATCCTATCACTACCGCAGGCAGCTAAAGTATTTACACATTAGTGTAGTGCGACCTCTGCACAGTGCTCAGCTAAAGCTACCCGTGGAAGGTTGGTGCTTTCCTGATCCTATCTCTACCGCGGGCAGCTAAATTATTTACTCGTTAGTGTAGTGCGACCTCTGCACTGTTCAACTAAAGCTACCTGTAGAAGGTTGGTGGTGTTTTCCTAATCCTATCACTACGGCAGGCAGCTAAATTATTTACATGTTAGTGTAGTGCGACCTCTGCACAGTGTTCAGCTAAAGCTACCTGTAGAAGGTTGGTGGTGTTTTCCTGATCCTATCACTACTGCAGGCAGCTAAATTATTTACACGTTAGTGTAGTGCGACCTCTGCACTGTTCAGCTAAAGCTACCTGTAGAAGGTTGCTGGTGTTTTCCTGATCCTATCACTACCGCAGGCAGATAAATTATTTACACATTAGTGTATTGCGACCTCTGCATTGTTCAGCTAAAGCTACCTGTAGAAGGTTGGTGGTGTTTTCCTGATACTATCACTACTGCAGGCAGCTAAATTATTTACACGTTAGTGTAGTGCAACATCTGCATTGTTCAGCTAAAGCTACCTGTAGAAGGTTGGTGGTGTTTTCCTGATCCTATTGCTACCGCAGGCAGCTAAAGTATTTACACGTTAGTGTAGGGCGACCTCTGCACTGTTCAGCTAAAGCTACCTGTAGAAGATTGGTGGTGTTTTCCTGATACTATCACTACTGCAGGCAGCTAAATTATTTACACGTTAGTGTAGTGCGATCTCTGCACTGTTCAGCTAAAGCTACCTGTAGAAGGTTGGTGGTGTTTTCCTGATCCTATCACTACCGCAGGCAGCTAAAGTATTTACACGTTAGTGTAGTGCAACATCTGCACTGTTCAGCTAAAGCTACCTATAGAAGGTTGGTGGTGTTTTCCTGATCATATCACTACCGCAGGCAGCTAAATTATTTACATGTTAGTGTAGTGCGACCTCTGCACAGTGTTCAGCTAAAGCTACCTGTAGAAGGTTGGTGGTGTTTTCCTGATCCTATCACTACAGCAGGCAGCTAAATTATTTGCACGTTAGTATAGTACGACCTCTGCACTTTTCAGCTAAAGCTACCTGTAGAAGGCTGGTGGTGTTTTCCTGATCCTATCACTACTGCAGGCAGCTAAATTATTTACACGTTAGTGTAGTGCAACCTCTGCTTTGTTCAGCTAAAGCTACCTGTAGAAGGCTGGTGGTGTTTTGCTGATCCTATCACTACTGCAGGCAGCTAAATTATTTACACGTTAGTGTAGTGCAACCTCTGCATTGTTCAGCTAAAGCTACCTGTAGAAGGCTGGTGGTGTTTTCCTGATCCAATCGCTACCGCAGGCAGCTAAAGTTTTTACACATTAGTGTAGTGCGACCTCTGCACTTTTCAGCTAAAGCTACCTGTAGAAGGTTGGTGGTGTTTTCCTGATCCTATCACTACTGCAGGCAGCTAAATTATTTACACGTTAGTGTAGTGCAACCTCTGCATTGTTCAGCTAAAGCTACCTGTAGAAGGTTGGTGGTGTTTTCCTGATCCTATCACTACCGCAGGCAGCTAAAGTATTTACACGTTAGTGTAGTGCGACCTCTGCACAGTGTTCAGCTAAAGCTACCTGTAGAAGGTTGGTGGTGTTTTCCTGATCCTATCACTACTGCAGGCAGCTAAATTATTTACACGTTAGTGTAGTGCAACATCTGCATTGTTCAGCTAAAGCTACCTATAGAAGGTTGGTGGTGTTTTCCTGATTCTATCACTACCGCAGGCAGCTAAAGTATTTACACATTAGTGTAATGCGACCTCTGCACTGTTCAGCTAAAGCTACCTGTAGAAGGTTGGTGGTGTTTTCCTGATCCTATCACTACCACAGATAGCTAAATTATTTACACGTTAGTGTAGTGCAACCTCTGCACAGTGTTCAGCTAAAGCTACCTGTAGAAGGTTGGTGGTGTTTTCCTGATCCTATCACTACCGCAGGCAGCTAAAGTATTTACACGTTAGTGTAGTGTGACTTCTGCACAGTGTTCAGCTAAAGCTACCTGTAGAAGGCTGGTGGTATTTTCCTGATCCTATCGCTACCGGAAACAGCTAAAGTATTTACACGTTAGTGTAGGGCGACCTCTGCACTGTTCAGCTAAAGCTACCTATAGAAGGTTGGTGGTGTTTTCCTGATCCTATCACTACCGCAGGCAGCTAAAGTATTTACACATTAGTGTAGTGCGATCTCTGCACAGTGTTCAGCTAAAGCTACCTGTAGAATGCTGGTGGTGTTTTCCTGATCCTATCACTACCGCAGGCAGCTAAATTATTTACACGTTAGTGAAGTGCGACTTCTGCATTGTTCAGCTAAAGCTACCTGTAGAAGGTTGGTGGTGTTTTCCTGATCCTATCACTACCGCAGGCAGCTAAAGTATTTACACATTATTGTAGTGCGATCTCTGCACAGTGTTCAGCTAAAGCTACCTGTAGAAAGCTGGTGGTGTTTTCCTGATCCTATCGCTACCGCAGGCAGCTAAAGTATTTACACGTTAGTGTAGTGCGATCTCTGCACAGTGTTCAGCTAAAGCTACCTGTAGAAGGCTGGTGGTGTTTACCTGATCCTATCGCTACTGCAGGCAGCTAATTATTTACACATTAGTGTAGGGCGACCTCTGCACAGTGTTGAGCTAAAGGTACCTGTAGAAGGTTGGTGGTATTTTCCTAATCCTATCACTACCACAATCAGCTAAATTATTTACACGTTAGTATAGTGCGACCTCTGCACAGTGTTCAGCTAAAGCTACCTGTAGAAGGTTGGTGGTGTTTTCCTGATCCTATCACTACAGCAGGCAGCTAAATTATTCACACGTTAGTGTAGGGCGACCTCTGCATTGTTCAGCTAAAGCTACCTGTAGAAGGTTGGTGGTGTTTTGCTGATCCTATCACTACCGCAGGCAGCTAAAGTATTTACACGTTAGTGTAGTGCGACCTCTGAATAGTGTTCAGCTAAAGCTACCTGTAGAAGGTTGGTGGTGTTTTCCTGATCCTATCACTACCGCAGGCAGCTAAATTATTTACACGTTAGTGTAGTGCGACCTCTTCACAGTGTTCAGCTAAAGCTACCTGTAGAAGGCTGGTGGTGTTTTCCTGATCCTATCACTACTGCAGGCAGCTAAATTATTTACACGTTAGTGTAGTGCAACCTCTGTATTGTTCAGCTAAAGCTACCTGTAGAAGGTTGGTGGTGTTTTGCTAATCCATTCACTACCGCAGGCCGCTAAAGTATTTACATGTTAGTGTAGTGCGACCTCTGCACAGTGTTCAGCTAAAGCTACCTGTAGAAGGTTGGTGGTGTTTTCCTGATCCTAGCACTACCGCAGGCAGGTAAAGTATTTACACGTTAGTGTAGTGCGACCTCTGCACAGTGCTCAGCTAAAGCTACCTGTAGAAGGTTGGTGGTGTTTTCCTGATCCTATCACTACCGCAGGCAGCTAAATTATTTACATGTTAGTGTAGTGCGACCTCTGCACAGTGTTCAGCTAAAGCTACCTGTAGAAGGTTGGTGGTGTTTTCCTGATCCTATCACTACCGCAGGCCGCTAAATTATTTACACGTTAGTGTAGGGCGACCTCTGCATTGTTCAGCTAAAGCTACCTGTAGAAGGTTGGTGGTGTTTTGCTGATCCTATCACTACCACAGGCAGCTAAATTATTTACACGTTAGTGTAGTGCAACCTCTGCACAGTGTTCAGCTAAAGCTACCTATGGAAGGTTGGTGTTTTCCTGATCCTATCTCTACCGCGGGCAGCTAAATTATTTACACATTACTGTAGTGCGACCTCTGCACTGTTCAGCTAAAGCTACCTGTAGAAGGTTGGTCGTGTTTTCCTGATCCTATCACTACCGCAGACAATTAAATTATTTACACTTTAGTGTAGTGCGACCTCTGCACAGTGTTCAGCTAAAGCTACCTGTAGAAGGTCGGTGGTGTTTTCCTGATTCTATCACTACCGCAGGCAGCTAAAGTATTTACACATTAGTGTAGTTCGACCTCTGCACGGTGCTCAGCTAAAGCTACCTGTAGAAGGTTGGTGATGTTTTGCTGATCCTATCACTACCGCAGGCAGCTAAAGTATTTACACGTTAGTGTAGTGCGACCTCTGAACAGTGTTCAGCTAAAGCTAACTGTAGAAAGTTGGTGGTGTTTTCCTGATCCTATCACTACCGCAGGCAGCTAAATTATTTACACGTTAGTGTAGTGCGACCTCTGCATTGTTCAGCTAAAGCTACCTGTAGAATGTTGGTGGTGTTTTCCTGATCCTATCACTACCGCAGGCAGCTAAAGTATTTACACGTTAGTGTAGTGCGACCTCTGCACAGTGTTCAGCTAAAGCTACCTGCAGAAGGCTGGTGGTGTTTTCCTGATCTTATCACTACTGCAGGCAGCTAAATTATTTACACGTTAGTGTAGTGCAACCTCTGCTTTGTTCAGCTAAAGCTACCTGTAGAAGGCTGGTGGTGTTTTCCTGATCCAATCGCTACCGCGGGCAGCTAAAGTATTTACACGTTAGTGTAGTGCAACCTCTGCACTTTTCAGCTAAAGCTACCTGTAGAAGGTTGGTGGTGTTTTCCTGATCCTATCACTACTGCAGGCAGCTAAATTATTTACACGTTAGTGTAGTGCAACCTCTGCATTGTTCAGCTAAAGCTACCTGTAGAAGGTTGGTGGTGTTTTCCTGATCCTATCACTACCGCAGGCAGCTAAAGTATTTACACGTTAGTGTAGTGCGACCTCTGCACAGTGTTCAGCTAAAGCTACCTGTAGAAGGTCGGTGGTGTTTTCCTGATTCTATCACTACCGCTGGCAGCTAAAGTAGTTACACATTAGTGTAGTGCGACCTCTGCACAGTGCTCAGCTAAAGCTACCTGTAGAAGGTTGGTGGTGTTTTGCTGATCCTATCACTACCGCAGGCAGTTAAAGTATTTACACGTTAGTGTAGTGCGACCTCTGCATTGTTCAGCTAAAGCTACCTGTAGAAGGTTGGTGGTGTTTTCCTGATCCTATCACTACCGCAGGCAGCTAAAGTATTTACACGTTAGTGTAGTGCGACCTCTGAATAGTGTTCAGCTAAAGCTACCTGTAGAAGGTTGGTGGTGTTTTCCTGATCCTATCACTACCGCAGGCAGCTAAATTATTTACACGTTAGTGAAGTGCGACTTCTGCATTGTTCAGCTAAAGCTACCTGTAGAAGGTTGGTGGTGTTTTCCTGATCCTATCACTACCGCAGGCAGCTAAAGTATTTACACATTATTGTAGTGCGATCTCTGCACAGTGTTCAGCTAAAGCTACCTGTAGAAGGCTGGTGGTGTTTACCTGATCCTATCGCTACCGCAGGCAGCTAAAGTATTTACACGTTAGTGTAGTGCGATCTCTGCACAGTGTTCAGCTAAAGCTACCTGTAGAAGGCTGGTGGTGTTTACCTGATCCTATCGCTACTGCAGGCAGCTAATTATTTACACATTAGTGTAGGGCGACCTCTGCACAGTGTTGAGCTAAAGGTACCTGTAGAAGGTTGGTGGTATTTTCCTAATCCTATCACTACCACAATCAGCTAAATTATTTACACGTTAGTATAGTGCGACCTCTGCACAGTGTTCAGCTAAAGCTACCTGTAGAAGGTTGGTGGTGTTTTCCTGATCCTATCACTACAGCAGGCAGCTAAATTATTCACACGTTAGTGTAGGGCGACCTCTGCATTGTTCAGCTAAAGCTACCTGTAGAAGGTTGGTGGTGTTTTGCTGATCCTATCACTACCGCAGGCAGCTAAAGTATTTACACGTTAGTGTAGTGCGACCTCTGAATAGTGTTCAGCTAAAGCTACCTGTAGAAGGTTGGTGGTGTTTTCCTGATCCTATCACTACCGCAGGCAGCTAAATTATTTACACGTTAGTGTAGTGCGACCTCTTCACAGTGTTCAGCTAAAGCTACCTGTAGAAGGCTGGTGGTGTTTTCCTGATCCTATCACTACTGCAGGCAGCTAAATTATTTACACGTTAGTGTAGTGCAACCTCTGTATTGTTCACCTAAAGCTACCTGTAGAAGGCTGGTGGTGTTTTCCTGATCCTATAACTACTGCAGGCAGCTAAATTATTTACACGTTAGTGTAGTGCAACCTCTGCATTGTTCAGCTAAAGCTACCTGTAGAAGGTTGGTGGTGTTTTCCCGATCCTATCACTACCGCAGGCAGCTAAAGTATTTACACATTAGTGTAGTGCGATCTCTGCACAGTGTTCAGCTAAAGCTACCTGTAGAAGGTTGGTGGTGTTTTCCTGATCCTATCACTACTGCAGGCAGCTAAATTATTTACACGTTAGTGTAGTGCGACCTTAGCACTGTTCAGCTAAAGCTACCTGTAGAAGGTTGGTGGTGTTTTCCTGATCCTATCACTACTGCAGGCAGATAAATTATTTACACGTTAGTGTACTGCAACCTCTGCATTGTTCAGCTAAAGCTACCTGTAGAAGGCTGGTGGTGTTTTCCTGATCCTATCACTACCGCAGGCAGCTAAATTATTTACATGTTAGTGTAGTGCGACCTCTGCACAGTGTTCAGCTAAAGCTACCTGTAGAAGGTTGGTGGTGTTTTCCTGATCCTATCACTACCACAGGCAGCTAAATTATTTACACGTTAGTGTAGTGCGACCTCTGCACAGTGTTCAGCTAAAGCTACCTGTAGAAAGTTGGTGGTGTTTTCCTGATCCTATCACTACTGCAGGCAGCTAAATTATTTCCACATTAGTGTAATGCAACCTCTGCATTGTTCAGCTAAAGCTACCTGTAGAAGGTTGGTGGTGTTTTCCTGATCCTATCACTACCGCAGGCAGCTAAATTATTTACATGTTAGTGTAGTGCGACCTCTGCACAATGTTCAGCTAAGGCTACCTGTAGAAGGTTGGTGGTGTTTTCCTGATCCTATTGCTACCGCAGGCAGCTAAAGTATTTACACGTTACTATAGTGCAACCTCTGCATTGTTCAGCTAAAGCTACCTGTAGAAGGTTGGTGGTGTTTTCCTGATCCTATCACTACCGCAGGCAGCTAAAGTATTTACACATTAGTGTGGTGCTATCTCTGCACAGTGTTCAGCTAAAGCTACCTGTAGAAGGTTGGTGGTGTTTTGCTGATCCTATCACTACCGCAGGCAGCTAAAGTATTTACACATTAGTGTAGTGCAACCTCTGCATTGTTCAGCTAAAGCTACCTGTAGAAGGCTGGTGGTGTTTTCCTGATCCAATCGCTACTGCAGACAGCTAAAGTATTTACACGTTAGTGTAGTGCGCCCTCTGCACAGTGTTCAGCTAAAGCTACCTGTAGAAGGTTGGTGGTGTTTTCCTGATCCTATCACTACCGCAGGCAGCTAAAGTATTTACATGTTAGTGTAGTGCGACCTCTGCATTGTTCAGCTAAACTTACCTGTAGAAGGTTGGTGGTGTTTTCCTGATCCTATCACTACTGCAGGCAGATAAATTATTTACACGTTAGTGTATTGCGACCTCTGCATTATTCAGCTAAAGCTACCTGTAGAAGGTTGGTGGTGTTTTCCTGATCCTATCACTACTGCAGGCAGCTAATTTTTTACACATTAATGTAGTGAAACCTCTGCATTGTTCAGCTAAAGCTACCTGTAGAAGGTTGGTGGTGTTTTCCTGATCCTATCGCTACCGAAGGCAGCTAAATTATTTACATGTTAGTGTAGTGCGACCTCTGCACAGTGTTCAGCTAAAGCTACCTGTAGAAGGTTGGTGGTGTTTTCCTGATCCTATCACTACCACAGGCAGCTAAATTATTTACACGTTAGTGTAGTGCAACCTCTGCATTGTTCAGCTAAAGCTACCTGTAGAAGGTTGGTGGTGTTTTCCTGATCCTATCACTACCGCAGGCAGCTAAAGTATTTACACATTAGTGTAGTGCGATCTCTGCACAGTGTTCAGCTAAAGCTACCTGTAGAATGCTGGTGGTGTTTTCCTGATCCTATCACTACTGCAGGCAGCTAAATTATTTACACGTTAGTGTAGTGCAACCTCTGCATTGTTCAGCTAAAGCTACCTGTAGAAGGTTGGTGGTGTTTTCCTGATCCTATCACTACTGCAGGCAGCTAAATTATTTACACGTTAGTGTAGTGCAACCTCTGCATTGTTTAGCGAAAGCTACCTATAGAAGGTTGGTGGTGTTTTCCTGATCCTATCACTTCCGCAGGCAGCTAAATTATTTACACGTTAGTGTAGTGCTACCCCTGTATTTTTCAGCTAAAGCTACCTGTAGAAGGTTGGTAGTGTTTTCCTGATCCTATCACTACCGCAGGCAGCTAAATTATTTACACGTTAGTGTAGTGCGACCTCTTCACAGTGTTCAGCTAAAGCTACCTGTAGAAGGCTGGTGGTGTTTTCCTGATCCTATCACTACCGCAGGCAGCTAAATTATTTACACGTTAGTGTAGTGCGACCTCTTCACAGTGTTCAGCTAAAGCTACCTGTAGAAGGCTGGTGGTGTTTTCCTGATCCTATCACTACTGCAGGCAGCTAAATTATTTACACGTTAGTGTAGTGCAACCTCTGCATTGTTCAGCTAAAGCTACCTGTAGAAGGCTGGTGGTGTTTTCCTGATCCTATCGCTACCGCAGGCAGCTAAAGTATTTACACGTTAGTGTAGTGCGACCTCTGCACTTTTCAGCTAAAGCTACCTGTAGAAGGTTGGTGGTGTTTTCCTGATCCTATCACTACTGCAGGCAGCTAAATTATTTACACGTTAGTGTAGTGCAACCTCTGCATTGTTCAGCTAAAGCTACCTGTAGAAGGTTGGTGGTCTTTTCCCCATCCTATCACTACCGCAGGCAGCTAAAGTATTTACACATTAGTGTAGTGCGATCTCTGTACAGTGTTCAGCTAAAAGCTACCTGTAGAAGGCTGGTGGTGTTTTCCTGATCTTATCGCTACTGCAGGCAGCTAAAGTATTTACACGTTAGTGTAGTGCGACCTCTGCACTGTTCAACTAAAGCTACCTGTAGAAGGTTGTTGGTGTTTTCCTGATCCTATCACTACGGCAGGCAGCTAAATTATTTACATGTTAGTGTAGTGCGACCTCTGCACAGTGTTCAGCTAAAGCTACCTGTAGAAGGTTGGTGGTATTTTCCTGATCCTATCGTTACCGCAGGCAGCTAAAGTATTTACACGTTAGTGTAGTGCGACCTCTGCATTGTTCAGCTAAAGCTACCTGTAGAAGGTTGGTGGTGTTTTCCTGATCCTATCACTACCGCAGGCAGCTAAAGTATTTACACATTAGTGTAGTGCGATCTCTGCACAGTGTTCAGCTAAAGCTACCTGTAGAATGCATGCTGGTGTTTTCCTGATCCTATCACTACTGCAGGCAGCTAAATTACTTACACATTAGTGTAGTGCAACCTCTGCATTGTTCAGCTAAAGCTACCTGTAGAAGGTTGGTGGTGTTTTCCTGATCCTATCACTACTGCAGGCAGCTAAATTATTTACACGTTAGTGTAGTGCAACCTATGCATTGTTTAGCGAAAGCTACCTATAGAAGGTTGGTGGTGTTTTCCTGATCCTATCACTTCCGCAGGCTGCTAAATTATTTACAGGTTAGTGTAGGGCGACCTCTGCACTGTTCAGCTAAAGCTACCTGTAGAAAGTTGGTGGTGTTTTCCTGATCCTATCACTACCACAGGCAGCTAAATTATTTACACATTAGTGTAGTGCAACCTCTGCATTGTTCAGCTAAAGCTACCTGTAGAAGGTTGGTGGTGTTTTGCTAATCCATTCACTACCGCAGGCCGCTAAAGTATTTACATGTTAGTGTAGTGCGACCTCTGCACAGTGTTCAGCTAAAGCTACCTGTAGAAGGTTGGTGGTGTTTTCCTGATCCTAGCACTACCGCAGGCAGGTAAAGTATTTACACGTTAGTGTAGTGCGACCTCTGCACAGTGCTCAGCTAAAGCTACCTGTAGAAGGTTGGTGGTGTTTTCCTGATCCTATCACTACCGCAGGCAGCTAAATTATTTACATGTTAGTGTAGTGCGACCTCTGCACAGTGTTCAGCTAAAGCTACCTGTAGAAGGTTGGTGGTGTTTTCCTGATCCTATCACTACCGCAGGCCGCTAAATTATTTACACGTTAGTGTAGGGCGACCTCTGCATTGTTCAGCTAAAGCTACCTGTAGAAGGTTGGTGGTGTTTTGCTGATCCTATCACTACCACAGGCAGCTAAATTATTTACACGTTAGTGTAGTGCAACCTCTGCACAGTGTTCAGCTAAAGCTACCTGTGGAAGGTTGGTGTTTTCCTGATCCTATCTCTACCGCGGGCAGCTAAATTATTTACACATTAGTGTAGTGCAACCTCTGCATTGTTCAGCTAAAGCTACCTGTAGAAGGTTGGTGGTGTTTTCCTGATCCTATCACTACTGCAGGCAGCTAAATTATTTACACGTTAGTGTAGTGCAACCTCTGCATTGTTTAGCGAAAGCTACCTATAGAAGGTTGGTGGTGTTTTCCTGATCCTATCACTTCCGCAGGCTGCTAAATTATTTACAGGTTAGTGTAGGGCGACCTCTGCACTGTTCAGCTAAAGCTACCTCTAGAAAGTTGGTGGTGTTTTCCTGATCCTATCACTACCACAGGCAGCTAAATTATTTACACATTAGTGTAGTGCAACCTCTGCATTGTTCAGCTAAAGCTACCTGTAGAAGGTTGGTGGTGTTTTGCTAATCCATTCACTACCGCAGGCCGCTAAAGTATTTACATGTTAGTGTAGTGCGACCTCTGCACAGTGTTCAGCTAAAGCTACCTGTAGAAGGTTGGTGGTGTTTTCCTGATCCTAGCACTACCGCAGGCAGGTAAAATATTTACACGTTAGTGTAGTGCGACCTCTGCACAGTGCTCAGCTAAAGCTACCTGTAGAAGGTTGGTGGTGTTTTCCTGATCCTATCACTACCGCAGGCAGCTAAATTATTTACATGTTAGTGTAGTGCGACCTCTGCACAGTGTTCAGCTAAAGCTACCTGTAGAAGGTTGGTGGTGTTTTCCTGATCCTATCACTACCGCAGGCCGCTAAATTATTTACACGTTAGTGTAGGGCGACCTCTGCATTGTTCAGCTAAAGCTACCTGTAGAAGGTTGGTGGTGTTTTGCTGATCCTATCACTACCACAGGCAGCTAAATTATTTACACGTTAGTGTAGTGCAACCTCTGCACAGTGTTCAGCTAAAGCTACCTGTGGAAGGTTGGTGTTTTCCTGATCCTATCTCTACCGCGGGCAGCTAAATTATTTACACATTACTGTAGTGCGACCTCTGCACTGTTCAGCTAAAGCTACCTGTAGAAGGTTGGTCTTGTTTTCCTGATCCTATCACTACCGCAGACAATTAAATTATTTACACTTTAGTGTAGTGCGACCTCTGCACAGTGTTCAGCTAAAGCTACCTGTAGAAGGTCGGTGGTGTTTTCCTGATCCTATCACTACCGCAGGCAGCTAAAGTATTTACACGTTAGTGTAGTGCGACCTCTGCACAGTGCTCAGCTAAAGCTACCTGTAGAAGGTTTGTGGTGTTTTCCTGATGCTATCACTACCGCAGGCAGCTAAAGTATTTACACTTTAGTGTAGTGCGACCTCTGCACAGTGTTCAGCTAAAGCTACCTGTAGAAGGTCGGTGGTGTTTTCCTGATCCTATCACTACCGCAGGCAGCTAAAGTATTTACACGTTAGTGTAGTGCGACCTCTGCACAGTGTTCAGCTAAAGCTACCTGTAGAAGGTTGGTGGTGTTTTCCTGATATTATCACTACTGCAGGCAGCTAAATTATTTACACGTTAGTATAGTGCAACCTCTGCATTGTTCAGCGAAAGCTACCTATAGAAGGTTGGTGTTGTTTTCCTGATCCTATCACTACCGCAGGCAGCTAAATTATTTACACGTTAGTGTAGTGCGACCTCTGCACAGTGTTCAGCTAAAGCTACCTGTAGAAGGTCGGTGGTGTTTTCCTGATCCTATCACTACCGCAGGCAGCTAAAGTATTTACACGTTAGTGTAGTGCGACCTCTGCACTGTTGAGCTAAAGCTACCTGTAGAAGGTTGGTGGTGTTTTCCTGATCCTATCACTACCGCAGGCAGCTAAATTATTTACACATTAGTGTAGTGCGACCTCTGCATTGTTCAGCTAAAGCTACCTGTAGAAGGTTGGTGGTGTTTTGCTGATCCTATCACTACCGCAGGCAGCTAAATTATTTACACGTTAGTGTAGTGCGACCTCTGCACAGTGTTCAGCTAAAGCTACCTGTAGAAGGTTGGTGGTGTTTTCCTGATCCTAGCACTACCGCAGGCAGCTAAATTATTTACATGTTAGTGTAGTGCGACCTCTGCACTGTTCAGCTAAAGCTACCTGTAGAAGGTTGGTGGTGTTTTCCTGATCCTATCACTACCGCAGGCAGCTAAATTATTTACACGTTAGTGTAGGGTGACCTCTGCATTGTTCAGCTAAAGCTACCTATAGAAGGTTGGTGGTGTTTTCCTGATCCTATCACTACTGCAGGCAGCTAAATTATTTACACGTTAGTGTAGTGCAACCTCTGCATTGTTCAGCTAAAGCTACCTATAGAAGGTTGGTGGTGTTTTCCTGATCCTATCACTACCACAGGCAGCTAAAGTATTTACACGTTAGTGTAGTGCGACCTCTGCACAGTGTTCAGCTAAAGCTAGCTGTAGAAGATTCGTGAGGTTTTCCTGATCCTATCACTACTGCAGGCAGCTAAATTATTTACACGTTAGTGTAGTGCAACCTCTGCATTGTTCAGCGAAAGCTACCTGTAGAAGGTTGGTGGTGTTTTCCTGATCCTATCACTACCACAGGCAGTTAAATTATTTACACGTTAGTGTAGTGCAACCACTGCACAGTGTTCAGCTAAAGCTACCTGTGGAAGGTTGGTGTTTTCCTGATCCTATCTCTAGCATCAGTGCGACCTCTGGACTGTTCAGCTAAAGCTACCTGTAGAAGGTTGGTGGTGTTTTTTCCTGATCCTATCACTACTGCAGGCAGCTAAATTATTTACATGTTAGCGTAGTGCAACCTCTGCATTGTTCAGCTAAAGCTACCTGTAGAAGGTTGGTGGTGTTTTCCTGATCCTATCACTTCTGCAGGCAGCTAAAGTATTTACACGTTAGTGTAGTGCGACCTCTGCACAGTGTTCAGCTAAAGCTACCTGTAGAAGGTTGGTGGCGTTTTCCTGATCCTATCACTACCACAGGCAGCTAAAGTATTTACACATTAGTGTAATGCGACCTCTGCACAGTGTTCAGCTAAAGCTACCTGTAGAAGGTTGGTGGTCTTCTCATACTGTAGGCAGGCAGTTGATTTTGCTATATCCCAGCTTAGTGCAGCTAAAGGCCATTAGTATGTCTGGAGGGCCAACAAGGAGAAGCAGACAGTCACTAGCCAATAAAAGAGGGCAAGCAGGCTCTATGTCTAGAGGCAACGGTGCTGGTCGTGGAGACAATGCATCCTCATCAGCATGTGGCCGTTGGACACGCTTGGCCTTTTTTTCGGCAGCTGGCCGTGTTGAGCTGCAACATGCGGAAGACTTGTTTGAGTGGATGACCAAGCCGTCCTCATCCTCCTCATCCTCCCTCACCCATGCTCTGGGTACTTTGTCTGGCAAAGCAGCTGCCAACGCAACCTCTTTCCTCGGCTCAATGGCATCAGTGACTCCTTCCCTAGCCCCACCATGTCCTCCTGAGGAGTCCCTTGAACTGTTTGACCACAGTGTTGGGTACATGCTCCAGGAGGATGCCCAGCGTTTAGAAGGCTCTGATGATGATACTGAGCTAGATGAAGGCAGTAACGTGAGCACGGACAGAGGGGGTGCCCAAGAAGGACAGCAATCTGGCAGTCATGCTCCCCCTGCTGCAGCATACTGCCAGGGTTTGCTCCAGTGATAAGTAGGGAAGGAATGATGAGGTCACTGACTCAACATGGGTGCCTGATAGGAGAGAGGAGGAGGAGGAGGAGGCACATCACCAACGAGGCAGGATGCCCTCCAGGGGCCAGCCTAAGGGCAGCACACTGACTGCATCACACCGCAATGCTCCGCATGTTCAGGGCACTGCTGTCTCTGCGCGTTATTCCAAAAGTTTTTGGGTGTGGGCCTTTTTTGAGATGAGTGCATCAGATCGCACCACTGCTATTTGCAACATATATCTCAAGCGTATCTCGCGTGGCCAAAACATCTCCCGCTTGGGCACCACATGCTTGACCAGACATATGTTGACCTGCCATGCAGTTCATTGGCAAGCATATCTAAAAGACCCACACCAAATAACAAAGAGGACCTCTCCTTGCTCCTCATCAGCTGAGATCTCTAACCCCACTATACCTTCAGTCCTCTCTGAGACCTGCACTGAGAGGAATGAAGGTGTAGAATTAGGTGTGTCACAGCCAAGTACTTGTGGGCAATCTGCTTTCGGTACACCGACGTCAGATTGTACCAGGCAAATTTCCCTGCCCCAGCTGCTGCACCTCCAAAAGAAGTTCTCTCCTAGCCATCCATATGCCCAGCGGTTGAATGCTAGCTTAGCAAAATTGCTAGCACTTCAACTGCTACCTTTTCAGTTGGTAGACTCTGCCCCCTTCCGTGAGTTTGTGGAATGTGCGGTTCCTCAGTGGCAGGTACCCAAACGCCACTTTTTCTCATGGAAGGCAATTTTGGCTCTCTACCGGCATGTGGAAGGCAATGTCTTGGCCTCGCTGGACAGGGCGGTCAGCGGTAAGGTGCATACGGTATTACCGCTGACTCAAGGTCCAGCAGGCATGGACAGGGACGTTATCTAAGTTTCACCGCGCATTGGGTGACTCTGCTGGCAGCTGGGAATTATTCAGGACAAGGTGCAGTAGTGTTAGAGGTTGTTCCGCCACCACGCCTCTCTCCTCCACCCCCTCTTCTTCTTCTTCCTCCATGGCCTCTTCCTGTGCTTTGTCCTCGGAACCAGCGGTGCTCCGTAGGCATTCAAGGGGCTACACAAGTACGCAGGCCAAAAGATGCCATGTGGTGCTTGAGCTGGTGTGCTTGGGGGACAGGAGCCACACTGGGGCAGAGGTTCTGTCAGCTCTGCAGGGGCAGATTCAGAGGTGGTTGACGCCACACCAACTTAAGGCAAGAATGGTGGTTTGCGACAGTAGCACCAACCTCCTCTCCGCCCTCCGACAGGGACAACTGACCCATGTGCCCTGTTTGGCTCACGTCCTTAACTTGGTGGTGCAGCAGTTCTTGGGCAGGTACCCGGGCTTACAGGATGTCCTGAGGCAGGCCAGGAAAGTCTGTGTGCATTTCCGCCGGTCATATAATGCCAGTGCTCGGCTGGCAGACCTCCAAAAGGAGTTTAACCTGCCCAAGAACCGTCTAATCTGTGACATGCCCACCAGGTGGAACTCAACATTGCCCAGGCTGCAGCGGCTGAACACGCAGCAGAGGGCCATCAATGAGTACCTGTGCGACTATGGCACCAGGACAGGGTCAGGGGAGCTTGTTTTTTTTCCCACGCCAGTGGGCCATGATCAGAGATGCATGCACTGTCCTGTCACCATTTGAGGAGGCCACGAGGATGGTGAGCAGTGACAGTGCATGCATCAGTGACACTGTCCCCCTTGTCCACCTGTTGGAGCACATGCTGCATGGAATAATAGACAGGGCACTTGAGGCAGAACAGAGGCAGGAAGAGGAGGACTTCCTTATCTCTCAAGGCCCCCTTTATCCAGACAGTGTTCCTGTGTGCCCGCCGATCACACAGGAAGAGGACGAGGAGGAGGAGGATTGTGTCAGTATGGAGGTGGAACCTGGCACTCAGCATCAGCAGCAGTCTTTAAGGGATCAGTCCCAAGAAACACATGGACTTGTACGTGGCTGGGAGGAGGTGGCTGCGGACCATGTCGTCCTTACTGACCCAGAGGACTCCGGACCGAATGCCTCAGCAAACCTATGCTGCATGCCCTCCCTGATCCTGCAAAGCCTGTGTAAGGATTCTCATATTCGTGGTATCAAGGAGAAGGACCAATACTGGCTGGCAACCCTCCTTGATCCACGTTACAAGGGTAAGGTTGCGGACCTTATCTTGCCGTCACAGAGGGAGCAGAGGATGAAACATCTTCGGGAGGCCTTGCAGAAAGGTCTGTGCACTGCGTTCCCGGAGACTGGGAGGTTACAAACTCCTGTTTCTGGACAACGTGTTGCTGATGCTTCGGTCAGTCAAAGAAGGAGCTGTGGAGAAGGTGGCCATCTAACTGATGCATTCAGACAATTTTTTAGTCCGCAGCCCTAAGGTATGATCGGTTCCAGCAACCATCGCCTGCGACTGTTTTACATGGTGCAGGAATACCTAGGGGCAAGATCTGACTTGGACATCTTTCCCACCAAAAATCCTCTGGGTTAATGGGTCTTGAGGATGGATCACTGGCCAGAGCTTGCACAGTAGGGATGAGCCGAACACCCCCCTGTTCGGTTCGCACCAGAACATGCGAACAGGAAAAAAGTTCGTTCGAACATGCGAACACCGTTAAAGTCTATGGGACACGAACATGAATAATCAAAAGTGCTAATTTTAAAGGCTTATATGAAAGTTATTGTCATAAAAAGTGTTTGGGGACCTGGGTCCTGCCCCAGGGGACATGGATCAATGCAAAAAAAAGTTTTAAAAACGGCCGTTTTTTCAGGAGCAGTGATTTTAATAATGCTTAAAGTCAAACAATAAAAGTGTAATATCCCTTTAAATTTCGTACCTGGGGGGTGCCTATAGTATGCCTGTAAAGGGGCGCATGTTTCCTGTGTTTAGAACAGTCTGACAGCAAAATGACATTTTGAAGGAAAAAACTCATTTAAAACTACTCGCGGCTATTGCATTGCCGACAATACACATAGAAGTTCATTGATAAAAACGGCATGGGAATTCCCCAAAGGGGAACCCCGAACCAAAATTAAAAAAAAAAAAATGACGTGGGAGTCCTCCTAAATTCCATACCAGGCCCTTCAGGTCTGGTATGGATTTTAAGGGGAACCCCGCGCCAAAAAAAAAAAAAAAAACGGCGTGGGGTCCCCCCAAAAATCCATACCAGACCCTTATCCGAGCACGCAACCTGGCAGGCCGCAGGAAAAGAGGGGGGGACGAGAGTGCGGCCCCCCCTCCCTCCTGAACCGTACCAGGCCACATGCCCTCAACATTGGGAGGGTGCTTTGGGGTAGCCCCCCAAAACACCTTGTCCCCATGTTGATGAGGACAAGGGCCTCATCCCCACAACCCTGGCCGGTGGTTGTGGGGGTCTGCGGGCGGGGGGCTTATCGGAATCTGGAAGCCCCCTTTAACAAGGTGACCCCCAGATCCCGGCCCCCCCCCTGTGTGAAATGGTAAGGGGGTACATAAGTACCCCTACCATTTCACGAAAAAAGTGTCAAAAATGTTAAAAATGACAAGAGACAGTTTTTGACAATTCCTTTATTTAAATGCTTCTTCTATCTTCCTTCATCTTCTGGTTCTTCTGGCTCTTCTGGTTCTTCCTCCGGCGTTCTCGTCCAGCATCTCCTCCGCGGCGTCTTCTGTCTTCTTCTCCTCGGGCCGCTCCGCACCCATGGCATGGGGGGGAGGCTCCCGCTCTTCTCTTCTTCTTTTCTTCTCTTCTTCTCTTCTTCTTTTCTTCTTTTCTTCTCCGGGCCGCTCCGCAATCCATGCTGGCATGGAGGGAGGCTCCCGCTGTGTGACGGCGCTCCTCGTCTGACAGTTCTTAAATAACGGGGGGGCGGGGCCACCCGGTGACCCCGCCCCCCTCTGACGCACGGTGACTTGACGGGACTTCCCTGTGGCATTCCCCGTGACGTCACAGGAAGTCCCGTCAAGTCACCGTGCGTCAGAGGGGGGCGGGGTCACCGGGTGGCCCCGCCCCCCCCCGTTATTTAAGAACTGTCAGACGAGGAGCGCCGTCACACAGCGGGAGCCTCCCTCCATGCCAGCATGGATTGCGGAGCGGCCCGGAGAAGAAAAGAAGAAAAGAAGAAGAGAAGAAAAGAAGAAGAGAAGAAAAGAAGAAGAGAAGAAGAGAAGAAAAGAAGAAGAGAAGAGCGGGAGCCTCCCCCCCATGCCATGGGTGCGGAGCGGCCCGAGGAGAAGAAGATAGAAGACGCCGCGGAGGAGATGCTGGACGAGAACGCCGGAGGAAGAACCAGAAGAGCCAGAAGAACCAGAAGAACCAGAAGATGAAGGAAGATAGAAGAAAGAAGAAGCATTTAAATAAAGGAATTGTCAAAAACTGTCTCTTGTCATTTTTAACATTTTTGACACTTTCTTCGTGAAATGGTAGGGGTACTTATGTACCCCCTTACCATTTCACACAGGGGGGGGGGCCGGGATCTGGGGGTCACCTTGTTAAAGGGGGCTTCCAGATTCCGATAAGCCCTCTGCCCGCAGACCCCCACAACCACCGGCCAGGGTTGTGGGGATGAGGCCCTTGTCCTCATCAACATGGGGACAAGGTGTTTTGGGGGGCTACCCCAAAGCACCCTCCCAATGTTGAGGGCATGTGGCCTGGTACGGTTCAGGAGGGAGGGGGGGCCGCACTCTCGTCCCCCCCTCTTTTCCTGCGGCCTGCCAGGTTGCGTGCTCAGATAAGGGTCTGGTATGGATTTTTGGGGGGACCCCACGCCGTTTTTTTTTTTTTTTTTTTGGCGCGGGGTTCCCCTTAAAATCCATACCAGACCTGAAGGGTCTGGTATGGAATTTAGGGGGAACCCCACGTCATTTTTTTTTTTAAATTTTGGCCGGGGTTCCCCTTAATATCCATACCAGACCTGAAGGGCCTGGTATGGAATTTAGGGGGACTCCCACATCATTTTTTTTTTAAATTTTGGTTCGGGGTTCCCCTTTGGGGAATTCCCATGCCGTTTTTATCAATGAACTTCTATGTGTATTGTCGGCAATGCAATAGCCGCGAGTAGTTTTAAATGAGTTTTTTCCTTCAAAATGTCATTTTGCTGTCAGACTGTTCTAAACACAGGAAACATGCGCCCCTTTACAGGCACACTATAGACACCCCCCAGGTACGAAATTTAAAGGGATATTACACTTTTATTGATTGACTTTAAGCATTATTAAAATCACTGCTCCTGAAAAAACGGCCGTTTTTAAAACTTTTTTTTGCATTGATCCATGTCCCCTGGGGCAGGACCCAGGTCCCCAAACACTTTTTATGACAATAACTTGCATATTAGCCTTTAAAATTAGCACTTTTGATTTCTCCTATAGACTTTTAAAGGGTGTTCCGCGGCATTCGAATTTGCCGCGAACACCCCAAATTGTTCGCTGTTCGGTGAACTTGCGAACAGCCAATGTTTGAGTCGAACATGAGTTCGACTCGAACTCGAAGCTCATCCCTATTGCACAGTATGCAGTTGAGCTACTGGCCTGTCCTGCATCCAGCGTTCTTTTGGAACGCACATTCAGTGCTGCTGGAGGTTTTGTAACCGATCACAGGGTGCATCTGTCCACCGACTCGGTCGATCGACTGACCTTCATAAAAATGAATCAGTCTTGGATCACCACCAGCTACCAAGCACCTGATGCTGATGTAACCGAATATTTTTTTTTGAAATGTCAGATCCCTTCAAAGACTGCCTATGCTGATGCTGAGTGACTATCCTGTTATGCTGAGTAATTATCCTCTTCCTCCTCAATGATCATGCTGATAGCTTGTAAGAACATTTTTGGTTCTGGGCACCGCCACCAGTGCCCAAGGCCCAATTTTTAAGCCCCTGTTTAACAAGGGCATGTAATTACAATTTTTGATGCAATTCTTTGCAGCAGGGCTAGTTCCTGCGCTCCAACTAGAGTATCTGCGAGGGGTTGCAGTGTTGTGGCACCAGCACCAGTGCCTAAGGCCCAATCTATCAGCCCCTGTTCAACAGGGACATGTAATTAGAATTCTTGATCTAATATTTCACAGCAGGGCCTATTTCTGCACCCACCAAGATTAACTGTGAGGACTTACAGTGTTGTGGCACCAACACCACCACCACCACTACCACCAAAGGCCCAATTTTTTGGCCCCTGTTCAACAGGGACATGTAATTAGAATTCTTGATCTAATATTTCACAGCAGGGCCCGTTTCTGTGCCCACCAAGATTAACTGTGAGGACTTACAGTGTTGTGGCACCAACACCACCACCAAAGGCCCAATTTTTCAGCCCCTGTTCAACAGGGGCATGTAATTACAATTCTTGTTATAATATTTCACAGAAGGGCCCGTTTCTGTGCCCACCAAGATTAACTGTGAGGACTTACAGTGTTGTGGCACCAGCACCAACACCACCACCAAAGGCCCAATTTTTCAGCCCATGTTCAACAGGGACATGTAATTACAATTCTTGATATAATATTTCACAGCAGGGCCTGTTCCAGTGCCCACCAAGAGTAACTGTGAGGACTTACAGTGTTGTGGCACCAGCACCACCACCACCATCACCAAAGGCACAATTTTTCTGGCCCTGTTCAACAGGGGCATGTAATTACAATTCTTGATCTAATATTTCACAGCAGGGCCCTGTGAGGGCTTACAGTGTTGAGGCCACAATGACACCTAAGGCCCAAATTTCTGCTGAGTATATAGGGCAGGCCCCTACTTTCAAACATCCAACTTACAAACGATTCCTACTTGCAAACGGAAGGAGACAACAGGAAGTGAGATGAAATCTACCCCATAGGAAGGGAAATTCTCTCCTGTAAGAGTTAATATGGGAAAAACTTTTCTCCTTTCCACTGATGCTTTATCACCAATCCTTGTTTCACTAAAACCCCCAAATTTTCAAAAAACATTTGTCATTGGGACAAAAAGTGAGGTGAAATCTTCTGAAGAGGAGCACAGACAGCAAAACAAATGTCACAGGGGTGATAACCCTTCCCTGTGTTTTCCAAAAAGCTTAAAAACAGATTTTTTTGGCTGGAGCTACACTTTAAAAATGTACCATTTCAAAATTACAAACAGATTCTACTTAACAACAAACCTACAGTCCCTGTCTTGTTTGCACCGCCTGTATACTGCTGTTCAGAGTATATAGGGCCTGGGGGCCCCACACCTTTCCTTATTTAATTTGGGTGCGGGGTTCCCCTTTATATCCATATAGGACCCAAAGGGCCTGGTAATGGACTGGAGGGTACCCATGCCGTTTGTCTCACTGATTTTCATCCATATTGCCAGACATTACATTAAAGCCGCAAGCAGTTTTAAATGACTTTTTTTCCTTTAAAAATGTCATTTTGTGCAGGGCCTGTTCTAAGCACAGGAAACACGCGCCACTTTACAGGCATACTATAGACACCCCCCAGGTACGATATTTAAAGAAATATTTCGCTTTTTTTTTTTTTTTTTTTTTTTTACTTTAAGCATCATTAAAATCACTGCTCCTGAAAAAACGTCCGTTTTTAAAAGGTTTTTTTGCATTGATACATGTCCCCTGGGGCAGGACCTGGGTCCCCAAACCCTTTTTAGGACAATACCATGCAAATTAGCCTTTAAAATTAGCACTTTTGATTTCGAACGTCCGAGTTCCATAGATGTCAATGGGGTTCTAATGTTTGTGCGAATTTTTGGTCCGTTAGCAGGTTCTGGTGCGAACCGAACCGGGGGGTGTTCGGCTCATCCCTAGTGTTAGGTGTGCTTCGACATTATGTCAGTGGTCAATATAGTTAGATGACACATCATTGTGATTGATGTGAAGTTACATCACTTGATGGCTTCATTGATTGGTTTTACACTGTTGGACTTTTTTTTTTTTAATAAAAGACTTTTTCAAGCTGTATTTTTTATTTTTTTGTTTTGTTTCAATTAAATTTTAATAAGAGAACAAACAAAACTCAGAAGTACAACTCTATTGCGTGTACCAAGCATGTCAGTCTCAATAGGCTTTACACAGGTTTACAGATCATCTTTGTAACGCACAGCGTAAATCTCAAAATTTTTGTTGATACATAGCAGATGTAGATGAAGAAAAATTTGAACAAACAATAAATTATGGATCTCTATAGCACTCTGGGAGAAAGGTGCAGTTTCTATTCTACTGCATGACTAGTGATATCAGTCATCGTGACACAGCTATTTACAACTGTTCTCATAATGTCAGGAGCCATACCTTTCCTTAGTCAATCTTCACAGGTAAGGAGGGTGAGACCGAACAAAATCTTTAATCCAGGGGGCGTGGTCTGGACGGGAACTAAGATAGCCACTTGAGTCGACAGCTCCAGCAGACTGAGGACTTAATTTTACCTTCTGGGGGGTCTTCTACAGAATCCTACCATGGGCAGTGTGGCAGAGCGAGGCTCTGTCCCTATGAAAATGGGGTTAAAGTGGACAAAGAGTCTGCATATGAGCGGATTGCAGAGCTACAGAGCTGTGTGCATCCAAGGAGCCAGAAGCTGTGTGCTTTGAAGGGCTTCAAAGCTGTGTGCATCCAAGGAGCCAGAAGCTGTGTGCATTGAGGTGCTTGGAGCTTTAAGGAGCCCAAAGTTGTGTGCACCCAAGACCGTGGGCCTGGAAGATCTGGTGGTTTAAGTTACCAGTACCTATATCAGCAGTGGTGTTAAAGAGTAGCCAGGTGGGCTTGCATTTTCAGTTTTGTTTGAATCCCTGCATGGGATTCCTTAGTGGATTTATGGACTGTTTTTTGTTTATTTGTTCTTTTAATAAATGTGGGCTACCAGGCCATTAACTATAAATGCCTATCTGATGTGGACTCACTACAGAAAAATGCATCTATCACTGAGCTGAACAATCCTCCATGCTACAAGTGATGCTCAAATGCGGGCATGTAGATGGTGGAATCCGGGTCCTTGCTCCATGGTGAGGAACTACTGCTAGCTCTGTGTGGCAGCCAGGCGAACAGCTCTGCGCAGAAGTTTATTTGATGGACTGTGTTGCATGCAGGTTGTGTACCTGTGAAAGGAGAATCCCTTTTTTTTTCTCTCTACTGTGAAGTGTGTTGCAAGTTGCTGTGTGTAAAACAGCAAGGATGGGGCAGTCAAAACAGCAATCCTTGCTAAAGTAAGGAAAAGGATTCTATTTCTAGAGGGTATTTCACCACATGCCCCAGCCACGCCAGAGAATTCATCCAAGTGTGAAATCTCTGTGACCTGGGGTAAATTAATCATGTCACCCCCAGTTAAAAGGGAAGTGAAAAAGGTTGTCCCTGGCAACAGGAAGACAGGTGCACAACAGTGTGTGGAAAAGAGGAATATGGTCGTCCGTGGAAGTAACGTCTAGGCCAGCAGGGATGTCGGGGATCCAAGGAGTCTGCTGATGGTCATGACCAGTGGTATCCCATGGCAACAGAGAGGCAGTCATCAAGGAGATTCCAAGAAAGTAAAGTTCAGCATCCAGTACCGTGCTTGAAATGTGGTCAAGTGGGGCATGGAATTTTTACTTGCCCAAGGTTCTGGAACAATGCTGCAAAGTCTGGAAAGGCTGCAGTGTCGTCCTGTGGCCACACAAAGGAAGTAGCTGGTATGAATGCAGCTGAGAGACATCGCACTCAAGTGAAGGGTATGATGCCAGCCACTGAAAATGATAAGACTTTTTTCAGTTTTTGGGACAGAACCTAGTGAAATGGGAGTGTGTCCTGACAAGGCTATTTTTACCTACCTCACTTATATGGAGTGATTAAACCTTTGTCTATGTAAGAATTAAAAACGATTGATAACAGTGCAAAAAGATAAACACTGACATTTATTTATACAGAAAAAAAACATTGGAATGATTAGAAATTACCAAATATCTCTAGGGATGTTACAGGTTCCATGTTGCTTAGGCTGCAAAGATAACTACGGCCAAACTCAGACATGGTTACAATGGACATACACAGGCTGTTAATAGAATCTTATGCAAAATCTTACTATAGAAGAAAAGTAGGGAAAAGTAAAGAGATAAGGGAATACATTACACAGAGATCTTATGTGTCCATACTGTCCAGACCATGAGGCTTTAAGAGAGCTAGCATCCCTAGGCTTTTAGTTTTTATATGGTTAGAATAACCCACTCCTGCCAATCAGAAATCAGGGTCACCTCATTGGTTCAGAAGTTTCATTGAATCCCCATTGGTTGTAATTTCAAGCCCAGTTATACATCATGCTTAAACATTAGACTCTGTGGTGCCTCTGTGCCTTAAAACAGTTAGCCCTGCTTGATCTCAATATAACCAATTCTGAAATTAGCATGTCAAAAGACCCCCAACCAGGTGGTGACACAAAGTCTGAAGAACCAGGAAAAATCTAAGCTGGGCTCAACCTGACATCACAATATATATATATATATATATATATATATATATATATATATATATATATATATTCCTGTAAAAAACATACATGCATAAATACATACATGTGTCCCTCTCCCTCTCCCTCTCCCACGTGGGGCATGGTAATTTAAATAGAGTCCTTTTTATTAGAGAGTTCCCCCGAAGATATAAATATGGATTGCAAAATCTCCACCACAGTACCCCCTGAAGTTCATTCTTGAACTTTATGTCCTCTTTCAATGATTTTGTATCCACCCACAACTGGCAGAAGTCCAGACCATTCTCCACCACCACCACTGCGGCCTCCTCTTTCTTTTTTGAACACGCCCGAACCCATCAAGATAGACTTGAGACAGCAAAGAAATCCTGGTTCCTTTGAGACTTTACATCCATACCATGAGTGTCTGTACTTTAATATTTAATCGCCCATCTGCCTTGGAACTCCAAAATTGATGGCGGGATCCTGGCATATCTAGTCCTGTAACTTGGTAAGACCGATCGGATCTGCCCGCGAGACAGCACTTTTCAGCATGGTGAAGGAAATTTCAGGAGAGTCTTATTTGTTGCTTCTTCCGGTGGTGGTCAGGCGGGCCTCCAGACAGTCGTGCATCAATACAAAAAAAAGGAGAATGTCAGTGTACAGGTATAGGAGGAATGCCAGACAGAAGCAGTGGGTTGGCCATTAAGAATAAATGCTTATAAGGTGTGTAATGTGGATGAGTAAAAGTGGGCCCCCCACAGGGAACAAAGTCCAAGCAACAGCCAGTATCATCCATGGCCCTTGATGGTAGGGATAGTCAACACTGCCTGCTATTGCCAGGTCCCTGGGTTCACCACAGCTGCTCACGGGACTCAGGTTAAAGCAGTAGGCAGACTAGGGGAAGTCTGTCTTAATTACATTAAGACATAAAAAGGGAGTCAGGCAGAAACGGTAAAGCCTTACAATTCACAGCTCATCTCTGATATTCAAACAAAATTTCCAGAAAACTAATACATTTACTTTTAAAGATATAGAAGAAATTAGAACTGAGCCAGGGGTCTGTATTCTGGTATACATACACACACTTGTAAAACCCCACCCCTCCTCACCCCCCCTTCCATATGCTAAGGCATTGCCATATTCCTTCAAGGGTAGGGGGGTTGCACATAAACCCCTCTCTGCCCAACCCCATTTAAATAAAACAAGTTTGGTAACATTACTACTCTCAGTCAGCATCACAACCCCCAAGTGATTCCCTCCAGGCAAGGGACAGTACATCTATAAACCAGGTGGTATAACTGACACTATAAACAGAGCTTAAACCAGAGCGGTTTTATGTCAGCTGTTCTCAGAATGTCCAGGCAATTTCCTGACACACTGTTTAAGCCATATTGCATGTCCATTTATTAATGTTGATTATCACTGAAGGTAAAAATCATAGGCCTCACATTTCCACCTCAGTTCCCCCTGAAGTTCATTCTTGAACTTATGCCCTCCCTCAATGATCTTGTACCCACCCACAACAGCCCAGAAGGCTCAACTCCCTAACCACCACCAATGCGGCCTCCTCTTCTTGTCTCGAGTATGATGAAACCCATCAAGGTAGACTTGAGACAGCAACAAAATCCTGGTGCCTTTGAGACTTCACATTTGACCCATTTGTGCCTGTACTGCAATGTTTCTTTGCCCCTCTGCCTTGGAAGAGCGGAACTCCAACAGTGCAAATGGACATAGACTTGCTGCAGTGTGCTACCCGAAGCAGTGGAGAGGCACATGGTGAAGCCCAGCAAGGTTAAAGACTTAAATGGGCATGGAGCCTAGGGATGGGCTTTATGTTTTAGTTGGACTTGAGTTCAACTCGAACATTGGCTGTTCGCCCATTCGCCGAACAGCGAACAATTTGGGGTGTTCGCGGCAAATTCAAAAGCTGCGGAACACCCTTTAAAAGTCTATGGGAGAAATCAAAAGTGCTAATTTTAAAGGCTTATATGCATGGTATTGTCATAAAAAGTGTTTGGGGACCTGGGTCCTGCCCCAGGGGACACGTATCAATGCAAAAAAGAGTTTTAAAAATGGCCTTTTTTTGGGAGCAGTGATTTTAATAATGCTTAAAGTGAAATGATAAAAGTGTAATATTCCTTTAAATTTCATACCTGGGGGTGTCTATAGTATGCCTGTAAAGGGGTGCATGTGAAATGACATTTCTAAAGGAAAAAAGTCACATAAAACTTCTATCACTACTAACTACTGTAAAACTACTATCGCTAACGCCAGCTATAATGAATTGTCAGTCCAGCAATACACATAAAAGTTCATTGATAAAAATGGCATGGGATTCCCCCACAGGGGAACCCCGAACCAAAATGTAAAAAAAAAATGCGTGGGGGTCCCCCTAAATTCCATACCAGCCCTTTAGGTCTGGTATGGATTTTAAGGGGAACCCCATGCCAAAATAAAAAAAAAAATGGTGTGGGGTCCCCCAAAAATCCATACCAGACCCTTATCGGAGCACGCAACCTGACAGCCAACAGGAAAAGGGGGGAAGGAAAGAGCACCCCCGCTCCTGAACCGTACCAGGCCACATGCCCTCAACATTGGGAGGGTGCTTTGGTGGTGGTTGTGGGGGTCTGCAGGTGGGGGGGCTTATCAGAATCTGGAAGCCCCCTTTAACAAGGGGACCCCCAGATCCCACCCCCCCGTGTGACGTGGTAATGGGGTACAAATGTACCCCTACCATTTCACAAAAAAAGTGTCAAAAAGGTTAAACACAAGAGCCTGTTTTTGACAAGTCCTTTATTAATTTCTTATTCTTTCCGCTTCTTCTTCCATCTTCTTTCTTCTGGTCTTGCTTCAGTGTTTCTCTTCTTCCTCCATCTTCTCCTTCCTCCGGCTTCATCCGCATGATCCGCCTCAGTGTGAGTCTTCCACCGTGTGACGCTTCGGTTCTTCTGATACTTTTTATATAACGGAGGGTGGGGCCACTCGGTGACCCCGTCCTCCTCTGACGCATGGGGACTTCCCTGTGGCTTTCCCCATGCATCAGAGGGCGGGGTCACTGGGTGGCCCCGCTCTCCGTTATATAAGAAGTGTTAAAAGACCTGAAGCGTCACACGGCGGAAAACTCCCACTGAGGTGGATAGTGCAGACGAAGCAGAGAAGAAGACGGAGGAAGGAGAAGATGGAGGAAGAAGAACACCGAAGGAAGATGAGAATAAAGAAGATAGAAGAAGAAATTAATAAAGGACTTGTCAAAAACCGTCTCTTGTGATTTTTAACCTTGTTGACACTTTTTTGTGAAATGGTAGGGGTACATTTGTACCCCATTACCAATTCACACAGGGGGTGGGCGCTCTCTCATCCCCCCTCTTTTCCTGCGGCCTGCCAGGTTGCGTGCTCGGATAAGGGTCTGGTATGAATTTTTGGGGGGACCCTACGCCTTTTTTTTTTTTTTTTTTAATTTTGGTGCAGGGTTCCCCTTAAAATCCATACCAGACCTGAAGGGTCTGGTATGGATTTTAAGGGGGACCCCCACGCTTTTTTTTTTTTCTTTGGTTCGGGATTCCCCTGTGGGGGAATCCCATGCCGTTATTATCAATGAACTTTTATGTGTATTGCCGGATTCATTATACCCGGCGCTAGCGATAGTAGTTTTACAGTAGTTAGTAGTGATAGTAGTTTTACATGACTTTTTTCTTTTAGAAATGTAATTTTGCTGTCAGACTATTCTAAACAAGGGAAACATGCACCCCTTTACAGGCATACTATAGACACCCCCCAGGTACGAAATTTAAAGGAATATTACACTTTTATTGTTTCACTTTAAGCATTATTAAAATCACTGCTCCTGAAAAAATGTTCAATTTTTAAAACTTCTTTTTGCATTGATACATGTTCCCTGGGGCAGGACCCAGGTCCCTAAACACTTTATGACAATAACTTGCATAAAAGCTTTTAAAATTAGCACTTTTGATTATGCACATTTGTGTCCCATAGACTTTAACGGTGTTCGTGTGTTTGAACAAATTTTTTGCCTGTTCGCATGTTCTGGATGCGAACCAAACTGGGGAGTGTTCGGCTCATCCCTAATGGGGACTAGGCATATGCCTGATATAATCCAGCAGAGTGCTGGAGAAGTTAAACTAGGGGTGACCAAAACTATTCTTGTGCCATGTTACCTAGTGACAGGTTCTGCAAAGTTGCCCAGGGAAACTTCAGAGGAGCTTGCAGTAATGGAGCAGAGTTTCCCAGGTCAGCTGTGGAGCTGCCCAAGGAGGAAAGAGTTCCCTTTTAAAGATAGAGGGTGCTGTGAGGAGAGGCTCATAGGCTGTGGTGGGTAATAGACAATCCACAAAAGTAGCAGTTATATCTACATGTAATGAAAATTCTGATGGTCATGCTGACAAATGTGTTACTGTTGGCAAATGTGATGGTATTGGTGATAATGACATTGAAAAATGTGTTCCCTTTAATGTCATGTCTGAAAAGGTTGGAAATGTGTTCGCAATCAATGATGGAAGTAGGATATCTCCCGTGACAACCAGAAGCGCAGGATTGTCCATGGATGTCTCATGGGGTCTCCATGTGTTGGAGCCAAAGGTTTTCCAGGATGGCTGTGGTGCTACTCTGGTGAAACAAAGGAAGACTGAGTCACACAGTGAGAGTGTGTGGGGTGCAGCTCCACAAACCCTAAGTGTAACCCAGTTGTCAAGGGGTTAATTCAGCCTGCAAAAGCTGAAAGTGCAGAGCTGTGTGTGTCAGTAGCGCCCCCAGAGCAGGTAGGGCAAAAGCATGTATTACAGCCTGCCTTGTCAGATGATGTGTCATCCCAAGGGGATATGTATAGAAATGACACAGGTGATGTTTTAGCTAGTGAATCCCAGGTTCCTGTGGGGCCTTCTAGAGTAGGTGATGGAACCACAATAGACTGGGATAAATGGTATGGGAATGCAATCACAATACTAAATAATGTGGTGGACAAAACACTTGCTATGCCCAATGGAGGGAATGCAGATCGGCTGGTGCTCAAAGACACGTTTGTCCCTGCGAAGGTTAATGCCCTCCAGTCTGAAAGAACTGTTCAGGGTGCTAGCATAGCAGATGTGTTGCCCACAGCCCAACAGCTCAAGTGTGAAGGTGACAATGTGACTTGTAATGACCTGCAGTGGCTCACTGACACTGGTGCAGAAGGGATAAGTGTGAGACATGTGTCTGACAACGCTCCAGGGGAGCAACAGGCTGTGATGATGGGTACCTCCAAGGAGTTGGAGGTCTCTTCAAATGTCTCAACCTCACAAGCTGCAGTGGATGAGCCCCTCCATGTCTTGGATATGGGAAAAGACCCTAGAAAGGTCTGGTATTTAGACATGGGATGTTTAGAGATGACAGAAACCTTACTTGAAATGCTGGAGTTGGTAAAAACGCACTCATTGCACACTGGGGTGTCTCCACCGCAGTCGGACCAGGTGGTGCTGCGTAGTACCAATGGGTGGAGCCAGGTGGTACAGGCCATACTGGGAAGCCTTGATCAGGAATGGTATCAGTGGGACCAATGCTTATTAACAGTGTGGCAGATATCAAAGGTTGGAGACATCAAAGGTCACTGCGGCTGGTGCAGTGACTAGAAACATCTCTGCTGGTGTGGTCCAAGGTGCGGCTGAGCAGTGGTCAGTAGAGGGTGTGGATACTGTCTCACCCGCTAAACCTCATGAGAAGGAAGGGCCCAAAATAGACGCATCACTATAAGAGATGCTTTCTATCACTCGGAAAGAGGTACAACTTAAAGTACCCGGAGACACTGTAAAGGAAAGTGCTAATGTTGGTTGCTGCAACAATATAATGTGTACATCAGAAAGAAGTAGTTTGTGCTTGGATCAGTGTCATTTGTTAGATTAGTTACCCATGGAGTGTTGGACAACAGGTGAGGTGAAACTGTGCTATGGACCTGTGGGGTGTTATCGCTTGCCTGTGTTTTGTCCCTCCTCAGGTCTGGTTCTAACAAGTACTGAGATAGATGGCACTGATTGTGTTCGACAGAGTGTCAGTGAAATGTATGAACTGCTAATGTTTGGTGCTGTTAAAAGTGATGTGGTTGCCGTGGGTAACCAGAGAGAGGTTTTTGAACCTGAAAGACCTGTGGTGAAACCTAAAACTGACTTCCATAAGCTGAAAGGTAGGATCAGGGAAGGCAGAGTTCCCCCAAGAGAGGAGAGTATGCTCAGGGACCCCAAGAGAAGAGAGGGAAGGCAGAGTATGCGGAATTGTAAGACCCTGTTAAGATCCAAGGTGGGAAGTACCTGGAAGCACACCCGAAAAATGGTTGGGCCTACGTGGCTGATGGCCAGCACAGAGGTGTCCCAACTGCTATGGTGGGTGCAGGTGTTCCTCCCTCCGGATCAAAACAAGAGGGAGGGGGTGTGGCAAAGTGAGGCTCTGTCCCTATGAAATGGGGTTAAAGTGGACACCGTATTCATATCAGCGGATTGCAGAGCTACAGAGCATAGATTTGAAACAGAGAAAACTGCTCTGGCAGTTTTCTCTGGATCTTGCTATTTCTGGAAGGGGCTCTGTAGTTTGGAGACCCTTCAGAGTCTTGGGCGGGACGGGATCTCCAACCCTGTGTCCGGGTCTTGAGGATAGCAAGTGGGGTGTGTGCCCAGCTGCACACAGCCCATATAACGAGGGGCTGGTGAGAGCAGAAGAAAGAAGGATGGTGGAGTTGGAGCAGTAGCTGCTAGTGTGTGTCTGTGTGAGGAAAGATGCGGTGTGTATTAAGAAGTTCAAAGCTGTGTGCGTCCAAGGAGCCAGAAGCTGTGTGCGTTGAGGGGCTTGAAGCTTTAAGGAGCCCAAAGTTGTGTGCACCCAAGACCGTGGGCCTGGAAGATCTTGTGGTTTGAGTTATCAGTACCTATAACAGCAGTGCTGTTAAAGAGTAGCCAGGTGGGCTTGCATTTTCAGTTTTGTTTGAATGACGTGTAAACCCCTGCGTGGGATTCCTTAGTGGATTTATGGACTGTTTTGTTTTTTTGTTCATTTAATAATTGTGGGCTACCAGGCCCTTAACTGTAAATGCTTATCTGATGTGGACTCACTACAGAAAAATGCATCTATCACTGAGCTGGACAATCCCCCATGCTACAGCAAGTCCATCTTCACTCCATGCATCGAAGGAGACTGGAATGCAGCTCAGCCAAAATATCTCCAAGCTGTTCTGGACTCAGCGCTCTGCCACTCACATGGCATCACAGGCCTCAACACCAAGCAGTGAATCCGATTCACAGATGACCAGCTGAGGCACACTCAGTTCCCAACTGATCCAGCCCTCAAGTCTGCTTGACGTACAAAAAGTGGCACTGGATATTAAAAATACTCTTACAGCAGCAATCTTAGACCTCAAGTCGTATATACAAGCGGTTGCTCACTGCCTCTCAGATGTCGAGCAAACCTCCCAAGCCCATGCTACAGCTATTCGTCAAATCCAGAGAACTTATGACACCCAGCTAACGTACCTATTTTATCTCCATCGCCATGTGGAGGACTTAGTCAACAGGAGCCACATACATTATTTTAGAGTAAGGGGAGTGCCAGAGGGGATTGATGCAGCGGTGCTGCAACCGACAATCTGCTCTATCTTTAATGATCTGATCGATCGGCCAGCAGACTCTCCCACTGACATGGAAAGAGTACACCATCCCCTGAGCCACCAAGGGATGTGATCTGTTGCATTTTCAACTTTCCCCTAAAAGGGGAAATCCTTCCCAAGGCACTGGAAAGGGGTTAATTCTATACAATGGAGCTGAAATCAAATTGTTCCAAAAACTATGCCAAATCACATTGCAGAACAGGCATGCTTTACCCCCCCTGTTGGAAACCCTTCAATCATTCAACATCCAATATCGGTGGAAGTTCCCGTTCTACATATCCTCCTTCTCTAGAGGCTGTACTGCTTTACTTCGCACACCAATAGACCTGCAAGCTTTTTGTAAACAACTTGATCTGCCACAAATTGACCTTCCAGAATGGTATACCTTCTACTTCACAATTGAACCCTGGTGCCCGCTCTTGCACAACCCATCCCCGAAATCTCTGAGGCAGTGAGGTATGCCTTCTACAGAAAGTTAACAATGTCATTAGATATATTTGCAAATAGATAGGAAACTGGCTAAAAAAGAATTCAGAGAGTAGTGGTTAATGACTCATACTCAGAATGGTCTAAGGTTATCAGTGGTGTACCCCAAGGTTCAGTGCTGGGACCCTTACGTTTTAATATCTTTATAAATTATATAGGGTCTGGGATTAAAAGTAACATTTCTGTCTTTGCAGATGATAGTAAGCTATGCAGTGGAATAACGTCCTTACAGGATGTCTCACATTTACAAGCCAACCTCAATGCACTGTCTAATTGGGCAACTAAGTGGCAAATGAGGTTTATGTTGATAAATGTAAAGTTATGCACTCGGGGGCTAAGAATATGCATGCATCATACATACTGGGGGGGGTACAACTGGGGGAATCAATAGTGAAGAAGGATCTGGGGGTTTTGGTAGATCATAAGCTCAATATTAGCATGCAATACCAAGCTGCAGTTTCCAAAGTGAGCAAAGTCTTTCCATGTATTAAGAGAGGTATGGACTCCAGAGAGAGAAATATTATTTTGCCCCTGTACAAATTAGTAAGACCTCATCTGGAATATGCAGTTCAATTTTGGGCACCAGTCCTCAAAAAGGATATCGGGGAAATGGAGAAAGTACAGAGAAGGGCAGCCAAACTGATAAGAGGCATGGAGGAGCTCAGCTATGAGGAAAGGCTTGAGAAACTGAATCTATTCCCTCTTGAGAAGGAGATTAAGGGGGTATATGATCAACATGTACAAATACATAAGTGGTCCATATCGTGAACTTAGTGTTGAGTTATTCACTTTAAGGTCATCACAGAGGACTAGGGGGCACGCTTTACACCTAGAGGAAAAAAGATTTCATCTCTATGTACTATGTATATCTCCAAATATGAAAGGTTTCTTCACAGTAAAAGTTGTGGATCAACTGTGGGTGTAGGTTTGTGTATATGGGATTGTATTTTTTATTTTTTGTTGAACTTGATGGACTTTTTTCAACCTGACTAACTATGTAACTTCAGATGACACAATGTCTCTCATGTATCTTTTTATACCTATTACTCAAGGAAAGGCCAAATGTGGTTAATTGGTTAATATACTTGTTTCCCATGGCACACTGACATGTGTATTTGCATTTCATTGTGGGCCACTGTAGAAATACTGATGCCCTTACAATGTACCACCTCCCCATCTCCATCTGCCTTAATTTATTGGCAGTCACCACAGCAAATCCCTCAGCCTCAACTGGGTCTTTCCTAAGGGCAGTAGTGGCCTGGCTGAGGAAGGCAGCTGTGGCCTCATCCAGATTCCTGCTCTTTCTGGCCCTTTTAGCAGGAGGGCGTAGGGGAGGGATCTGCAACTCTGGCTGCTGGCCACAGGCTCCTCCTGCCTGACACTTTCCTGTGTATGAAAATGGGACATAATTAGAATGTTTTCTAGGGTTTGGTCATCTTTCACACACAATTTTGATCTCCTCACAAATTGCAAATTGAATGTGGACAAATAGAAAAGAAAAAAAGAAAAGACTATCATTCTGACCCCAGCATTGTTTATTCTTGTACAAATCATTTTTGGTTACTACTGTCTATTGATATAAAAACCACTTTGTTAAGGCAGAAATATTTTACCAATAATGCCTAATTATTATAATTGTATTTTTGTATACAACTATGTTCAACAATGCTATACCTGGGTCAAGCTGGACTCCTCCACATCTTCATCCTGTGCAGCAGGATCTGGGTGGACCTTTGGAGCTGTGGCCTCAGCAGACGTCAAAGGTAGTGTAGACAGTGATGGCCTGGGTTCTGTCTGGTCGGGCAAAAAATGCAGGCTGTGGTAATACCACAGCCTGGGGACATATATGTCATCTGCTGATGCTCCAGATCTCTGAGTCCATCACCTTTGTTGTGCTCCCTTTTAAATGTACTCCTCAGGTTGGAGATTTTTGTCTTAACATAGTTGATGTCTGCCCTAGGGTACACTGGCTTCACCAGCAGTTTCTCCAATGCTGCCTTCCTCAAAATTTTATTAGAGTAGTCTTGACTCTTGACCTTGCAGAGACAGGGCAGCTCCCGGTACAGGTCAATGAATTGGGGCAAAAAATCTGGTGAGGTAAATTTATCCATCATGATATGATGCCTGCAAGACAAAACATGTCTGGCTTAACTCATAAGCTGCTCCCAATCTAGGCCTCAATCTAAGCAGTATACGCCACTAACCACCTATGCCCCAATTTCCAATTGTCCCTTGGTTTTCTGGCTCCTTTCATGTGTTGGCAATCGTTCGTCCTCCACTCCATCGTCCTCAATAATTCCTATGGTCGTTACATCGAACGTGCATTATGGCTTTATATGCACTGCGCATGTGTGAAACTCTGCTCTCATTGCGTCATGATGCTGGGGTGTGACCGTCTCTCTTCTGCAATTGACACACACCGCGGAACATTCGGGAGGGACATCATGGCGGATTCCAGGCAGCCCCACGGTGGTGTAGCTCATAGGAAGCACAAAGCAACCCCCATGAGCAAGGATGAGATGGTGGAGATGGTGTGCATCCTAGAGAAGCATGACTACGACTGCAAGCTGCATAATTATGAAAGGCTCAACAGCCGAAAGGATGGCATTTTGGAGAAGGTCATCACCATTTTGCAGGGCGAATTTTCAGTGCAACGAACAAAGGACCAAATCAGTTAACGATGGTCTGATCTCAAACATCATGACCAAGACCAGATGGAGTTCATACATAAGATCATCAAAAAAAGTAAGCAAGATTTGTATCTAACCAATATGGATATGTGTAAATTAGCTGTCTGTATATGTGCTTTCTCCAAGTAGCTTGAGAGAATTATACATGTTTTCTATAATCTTTGTCTGAATTGTTGTTTTAAAGATGAAGTAAAATGGAAAGCAGATATGAACATTCTTATTTGGTTGGTATTTTTTTTTTTACATTTTTTTTTTGACCTAATATTTTTTTTCTCTTCTTTCAACAGGGAGGCACCAAAAAATGAAGCAACAACCAAGCCACCAGAAGGGGCGAAGGCAGGCTACCCTCGCTGGGGCCTCAACAGGGGAGGCAACAAGGCCATCTTCCCACCAAATACGTAAGTGACAACTTCAAACACACTCATTTAGCTACTGACAGGGGGGATTCTAGGTGGACCAAAGGCCATGGGATTAGGGCAAAACTTAAGGGGTAAACAACACTTTCTGGTTGCTGCCTTGCTCATGAGTGCCAATTAATGCAGCCTTGCCAGTTTAGACATGGGTAGAGGAGATGCCCCGGGATCACAGTCACACAGTCATGCCTGCTAGCATGACCATCATATATATCCCCTATCCCATAGGAGACAAGAGGGGTGGGGGGCAACTGCAGGACTTTTTCAATGTTGGCACTTGTCCAGTGTTTGCCCTCTGTAAATTGACATCACCTTCCCTTTTTGTAAGAATTTTTCACTGTAAAAAAAAAAACAGTGCAGCATGGTGGAGTCCACTAGTCAAGAGCAAACATTGTCATCAGACCAAGTGCATGGTTGGTCAACTAATGTAGCAAAATGGATGCTAGAAACAGATGGGACTAGGGGTGGCTTTTAATGAATGGTGTATTGTTTCTTTTTAGAGGAAAGTGAGTGTCATCATCTCACCCAGGATGTTGGTTTGGAGGCATGGGATCTGACTCCTGGACCCAGCACAGACCTGTCCATTGTGGACGTCAAATCACCTGACGCAAGTCACACTGAGGTACAAAGTGACCCCGAAGAGGAAGAAAGTATTCTTCTTTGTGCAAGTATTATTGGAATCTGTTTTCAAATGTGTTTTAGATGAACAAACAAAACACCCACTTCACACATTAGCAAAGTATGTAGTGACTTAACATTAGCATGGAGAAGGAAGAGGTGGAAGGAGCTGTCATTTTTGCTAGGTACACAAGTTTTCTAGCCCCAGGCACCAGGGCCAAGATTACTGAGTAGTTGCAGTATGTACATTCCTAGTAGTGTAGGTGTCTGAAGGGAAAGCAGGTTGCCAGCAACAATAGACTGGGTAGGTAAATATTTCCTGAATTTGACTAGTAACTTAACTTTGGCCAACTCCCTATGTAGGGCCTCAGCCACTTGACCATTGTTCCCTTAATCCTTTTTTTTACTGGTCATGATCTTCCAAGATACACAATTGGCTGAATGAGTGCAGATATGGTGCATTGTTTGAAGGAGCTGGAGCAAATCAAAGAGGCTGCCACTGCTTTACAGCGAAGAATCAGAGATTTTGTAGACATGCTTGCAAAATTCTAATTTCCTCTTGCCTGTTCGGAAGTTTCTTGTTCCACTTGTTGGCTCCTGTTTGCACTTTGAATCTTTACCATGTTTTTCTGTCTTTTAAATGAGAAAGTTTAGTGTCCGAACTCAGTGTTTCTCCACTCCTCTAGGTGCACCACCAGGTCCTGTTTTCTGTATTTTCCTTAGTCTAAAAAATGACTGTGTGAATTACTAACGTTGAAAATGACATCACCTGTGCCAAATTCTTCAAGTATAGAAAACATGACCTGGGTTTGCATCTTGAGGAGGAGAGTTGGGAAACACTGCCCTAACTAATGTGAATTGTATTTTTTCAGTGTTTTGAAGAATATAAAACCCAAAATTTGAAGGTGCTCACAAATTGTGCCTTAACATTCTTATTTCCCACATGATCACATGCCTAATATGTGTGTATTTCCATACATCTAGTTTGCCAAAAGCCACAAAACACACAGTGTGTCAACATGTGCTATCTACCACCACTGGGTATCAATGGATGTGTTTTGGGGGTACAACCTCTTCCTCATAACTAAAGAAGCTCAGAGGAAGGGGTTGCACCGCTGAAACACATCCATTAATACCACGTGATGGGAGCTAGCACATGTTGACACACTGTGTGTTTAGTGGGTTTAGGAAAAAAGTTGTTTGTAACTACACACATTTGCGGCATGAGATCATAAGGGTAATTTAATTGTTATTCCTCTACGTGTACATGGCTTCAAATTTTGGCTTTTAAAGGGGTGAGATCACTCCATACGAGGAAGGCAACATCCACACAGTCTTGGGATACTAATGTCTCATTTGGCCTTTACGTTAACAAAATGGAACTTTGTAAGTTCCTAAGTTTGGGATGTGTATCTAATGTTTTGGAACATGCCAGTTGAGCCCCAAAAAAGGGGAAATAATACAAAACATACATGTTATACACCAAGATTTTGGTTTGTTTTAAAACCTTAAAACGCACATGTGAATGTGCTTTGAGTAAATTGGTAAAAAACAAACAGTATTTGGCTTATTATTTCAAAGCTCAATACCAGTGTATTTGTTAAGTAGTTGTAGTTACAGTGACAATGTGCTCTTAAAATGTGGCCAACTCCTGCAATTTTTAGTCCTCCAAAAATTATAAGAGTTGAAAAGGCATAATGTTTTTGAACTTCATGCATTGGATCCATTAAGAACAAAAACATTGTGTGTAGCAGACCCACAGCACACCATAATAGTTGCTTAAGAAGATATTGTCATCCCATGTAGCAAATAAGGTACATTTGCATTATTGGAGCAAGTGGCCAAAATAAAGCACATTTGTGAACATATTAGACAGATAAGAAACACAGACAACAGTAGTTCAAATGTAATAGGAGTTTATGATCAAATAAATATATTATTCCTGATCAGCTACAATTTTCTGCCAAGCCACTGCCCCTCTACCCACAAAATAATCCAGGTATTTTTGCCGTAGATCTCAGGCATTTTGGGAGGGCAATCCAGCATGGCCATTTTTGAGAGACATTATCACGCCCACAGCTGGGCGAACTGCAGCCTCTTGAGCTGGGCCTGCCACTGTAGAGTCTGCATCAGTTGGCACTGAGGCAAGGTAGCTGCTAGCATTCCTCCGTAACAAATTATGGAGGATACAGCAGCACAATACCATATGGTTGATTTTGTACAGCGCCAGGTTAATTGGTGTTAAAAACAGCCTGAACCGACTGGAGAGGATGCCAAATCCATTTTCAACTACCATTCTGGCATGAGAGAGCCTGTAATTAAATATTCTCTGCTTTGGGGTGAGGTTCCTCATAGGAAATGGCTTCATAAGATGTTCCCCCAGAGCAAAGGCCTCATCTGCAACAAAAACAAAATTGAGGCCCTCAACATTCTTCTCAGCAGGTGGCAAGTTTAAGGTGCCATTCTGGAGCCGCCTGTAGAACTCTGCCTGCATAATGACTCCTCTAACAGAGTTGCGGCCGTTCTTCCCAACATCCAGATATAGGAACTCATATGTGGCAAACACTACAGCTAGCAGGACTATGCTGTAAAAGCCCTTATAATTACAATAATATGAGCCAGAGTTGGGTGGTGGGATAATCTGGACATGTTTTCCATCAATAGCACCATCACAGTTGGGAAAATCCCACTGATGGTGGAACTGGGCTGCAACATCCTGCCATTGCTGTGGGCTGCAACATCCTGCCATTGCTGTGGGCTGCAACATCCTGCCATTGCTGTGGGTTTGAAGGATACTGTGGATTAAAAAAAAACTGCTTCTGCACATAACATTGCAAGTGGATTTGACACAAACATGCTTAGCCAACATAAGAAGAAAGCTTAAATGCGTATTCAAAGACAAAAGGGTAAGGTCAACTTATCTGATTCATCTCCCCCTCTGGTGGCCCATTAGCAAAATTTTAGGGTGGGGGGAGGAAATAGGTAGATGTTTTGGACAGGTGACCCTCTCCACTTTCATGAGATCTGTTTGCATAAATAATCTGGAATACTGTAGCCAGCTCCTCCTTACTTACACTATTGGCAGTGGACAGGTGAGAAGTGTCATAATCTAAAAATATGTATACACAATGTCCAAATTGCAGCAAATTTTGACATTCAGAAAATGCAAATCAATATAATAGGAGACAAAAACTGTTTACGTTACAATTCATAGGTAATCAGGCAGGCCCTTGCACTACATGGTTGGGTGAATTTATACAAAAATATGACCACAAAAGAGGGATTGTGTGTATGGGTTTTACAAAGTCAGCAGATAGAGTATTTGTATCTGTTGACTTAGCATTTTTTGGAGGAGGGTTACAAATGAGTTTGGGCCCCAAAAATGGCCTCTTGAACCCTGCCTGAATCGGAAGACAGGAATAACATTTGGACACATTTTAGGGGTGTTTAGGGTAAGTACAAAAATGTAGATGACAAAATACATTGTTAAGTTACTAGGCTAGGTGTGTATGGGCCCAGGGTAGCATGCTGGGGAGGTTAGTGAAGGAAAATATGCATGTAGGCCAAAAAAGGAGCAGGAAAAGCATACAGCATGCATGAGGACATTCACAGCATATTACAATAATGTTAATTATGGAATCAAGAAATAATACAATACATTAGCAAACATTAAATACATAAAATGTGATGTTAAAGGCTAAAACTTACCCGACTATAGTCCTTCTGCAGGACTTGAATAATGGCTGAGCAGGTGTCTGGAATAATGAGTCCCAGAGCCTGGGGGGAGATCCCAATGGTAAACTTGAGGTCCTGGAGACTTCTCCCTGTCACCAAGTAAGGCAAGGTGGCTATGAGCTTTTGCTCAGGAGTGATGGCAAGCCGCATGTATGTGTCCTGCTTCTTAATATAGGGAGTCACCAATGCTAATGCCCCGTACACACGGTTGGATTTTCCGACGGAAAATGTGTGATAGGACCTTGTTGTCGAAATTCTGACCATGAGTAGGCTCCATCACACATTTTCCATCGGATTTTCCGACACACAAAGTTTGAGAGCAGGCTATAAAATTTTCCGACAACAAAATCCGTTGTCGGAATTTCCGATCATGTGTAGACAAATCCGATGCACAAAGTGCCACGCATGCTCAGAATAAATAAAGAGAGGAAAGCTATTGGCTACTGCCCCATTTATAGTCCCGATGTACGTGTTTTACGTCACCGCGTTCAGAATGATCGGATTTTCCGACAACTTTGTGTGACCGTGTGTATGCAAGACAAGTTTGAGCCAACATCCGTCGGAAAAATTCCTAGGATTTTGTTGTCGGAATATCCGATCAATGTCCGACCATGTGTACCGGGCATTAGAGTTGGTGAAAGCAGGGGTCCATCATCTGGAGAGAATTCCGAAAATCATCCGGATTATTCTCCTGAAACTCCAGCAAAAGGCATATGACATAATTGGTCACGATTACGCAATTTTTGGTCCAAGAAATCCTCCTGTTCCTGGACTGGACTTGAGTTAAAGCAATAACTCCAAGGCCAATAATAGCGCATTTTCTCCTCCAATTCCACAACATGGCTGGTTGACGAACGGCTGTTTATAAACGAACTGAAAAGTGCAAATCAACACTCGCCAAACTTTTACTAACACAAAATTAGCAGAAGGAGCCCAAAGGATGGTGCATGACAATTGAACTTCCTCTTGATCAACTCGTAGTACGTCTAATATGTCACTACGTTCGTGTTTGTTGGCCGACAATTGTGTACCGTTTTTATGCAAGACAAGTTCATGGCACAAGCCCTTTGGACAAAAATCTGGCTCTTTGTCTGCGGAAAATCCGATTGTGTGTACGAAGCTTTAGAGTTGAACTTATATTTTGTTTTCTTTTTTGACACTGGTTATCAACTTTCCCCCTCTTTTTAGGGCACTTACAAGACAGTATGCTTGCTACTTGATGAGCACAGTTAATCAGGCTGTGATTACCCAGTTTCTTGTTTCTTATTAATGAAGCTCCCCACTACATTGTACTAGATTTGTTAATGTCCTCATTTTCACAGAAGCATGTGAATTCTCATCTATGTTCTCTAGCAGCAGTTCCATAGGATACTTGCTGACCACCCAATCTGCTCTTTGCAGGGTGGAATAGTGTGACTATCACCACCTCTGGCATTTCTCTCCCCACCTTTTTTCTTCTCTTTTCTCTGTCCCTTAGTTCCCTTGGCCCCTTACACCCTCCTTCACTTCAGACTCGCTTTTTCTGTTAAAGCCATACTTTTAATCATAGTGAGAAACCTTCATACGTCCTGAGTGCAGTCACGTAAATTTCTCTCTTTCTTTCTCTCTTTCTCTTTCTTTCTCTCTTCCTCTTTCTCTCTCTTTCTCTCTTTCTCTCTCTCTTTTTTTCCGAAAATGTGTACAAAAGTCCAAGGACGAGCCGGAAGTGGTCGGTCTTGTAAAACTAGCGTTCGTAATGGAGAATTCACATTCATGACGTGGCAAATTATGAAATCTCGAAATGCAGCGCATATTCTCTTCTTTTTTCTAATGGGATAATAATGAAGCTGCTTTGCTGGTGATACTGACGGAGTTCTGCCAAACATATTTAAAAAGACTTTTTTTTTTCTAGTGATATAAAGAAGAAAAGTTACCACAACACCATTATCCCATAGTTTTTAAGATGAAAGGTACAACTATGTTAGTGTCCCTTGTTAATTTTACATTGTGTTTTTTTTTAAATGTACCTGCCTACTCCCAAACTGTAATTTTAAGTAACACATAGCCAAGTATTTTTCAAATTATTATTTTTTATTTAAAAGGGATCACAATAAGGTCCTATAAAAATTAAGAGGAAGGCTGCAATGGAGAAACTGTTGGAATTAGTGAAGCCTTTGTACCCCAGGGCAGACCTCAATTATGTGAAGAGCATGAAGAATGTCCTGGACTCAGAGATCGGGAGCAGCAGCAGATGACTGGTATGTCCCCAGGCTGTGGTATTACCACAGCCTGCAGTTTTTGACAGACCAGACCAAACTCAGGCCATCGCTGTCAATGCTCACTTCCACATTGGCTGAGGCCATTTTTTTTTTGTGTATTATTCTAAAAATAAAATAAAATGAATTAGACATGTTATCTGCCATCCAAATCAAAAGTCAATAACTTAACCAAAAAGTGCATTCTCTGCATACAAAAAGAAATAAATTATAACAACTAAAATCATCATTTTAACCCTTTCATTACTAAGCCTATTCTTGACATTTGGTGTTTACAAGTTAAAATCCGTATTTTTTGCTAGAAAATTACTTAGAGCCCCCCCAAATTTTTTTGTATAATGTGAAAGATGATGTTACGCTGAGTAAATAGATACCAAACATGTCACGCTTTATAATTGCACGCACTCGTGGAATGGCGACAAACTACGGTACCTAAAAATCTCCATAGGCGACGCTTTAAATTTTTTTTACGGTTACCAGGTTAGTTACAGAGGAGGTCTAGTGCTAGAATTATTGCTCTCACTCTGACGATCACGGCGATACCTCACATGTGTGATTTGGACACTGTTTACATATGCGGGCGCGACTTCCGTATGCGTTTTCTTTGCTGCGCGAGCTCGCGGGGACGAGGGCGCTTTAAAATGTTTTTTTCTTATTTATTTTATTTTTATATTAAAAATTGTGTTAAAAAAAAAAAAATGATCACTTTTATTGCTGTCACAAGGAATGTAAACATCCCTTGTGACAGTAATAGGTGACAGGTACTCTTTATGGAGGGGTAGGGGGTCTAAAAGACCCCCAATCCCTCCTTTGCACTTTACAGTATTCAGATCACTGAAAACGGCGATTCTGAATACTGTATATTTTTTTAAAACTGGCGCCATTGGCAGCTGAGTAAACGGGAAGTGACGTAATGACGTCGCTTCCGCGTTTACAATTGGAAGCCTGGAATGAAGCCGCTCACGGCTTCGTTCCAGACTGTCAGCAGCCACCGGAGGCCCGGTAAGAGCGGTGGGAGGGGGGATGTCCCCTCCCGCTCCTCCGGTATAACAGCCGAGCGGCTTTTAGCTGCATCGGTTGTTATACTTGGATAGCCGATCGCCCGCTCTACAAAATGGTACTGGGATGATGCCTGCAGCTGTGGGCATCATCCCGGTATAACCCCCAAAAGCCGAGTACGCACATCTGCGTACGCTCGGCGGGAAGGGGTTAAAAACCAAAAAAAAAACCAAATTAATAATTGTATGGCTGAAAATCCCCAGCCCAGCGGGCTTGTTGGGGGGGTTGTGAGGCTGGAACTGCCAATGTCCGTCATGCTGCTGTGGTAGGTGGGGTTGCTGTGGTGGCTGTGAAGGTGGGGCATCCAAATCAGAGATATATGGCTTTTGGAGGAAATTTGCCCCCTCCCCCCTTGTTGAGGAGCTGTAGGATTAGTTTCTAGCACATCCTCCTTTGCTCCACATCCATATCTCGTAACCTATTAGCTGTCAGACAGTCAAATGCCTCAGCTGAATCTGGGGCCATACTGATGGCAGTTGTTGCATGGCTGAGGAATGCAGCTGTGGCCTCGTCTAGGTTCCTGCTCTTTCTGGCCCTTTTAGCAGGAGGGCGTAGGGGAGGGATCTGGGACTCTGTGTGGCTGCTGGCCACTGGCTCCTCAAAACTGCCACTTTCCTGTGTATGAAAATGGGACATAATTAGTATATATATATTTTTTTTTGGTCATCAATCACACACAATTTTGAGCTCATGACTGTTCCAAATTGACATGTTTTCCATCAATAGCACCACCACAGTTGGGAAAATACCACTGATGCTGGAGCTTGCCTGCAACATTCTGCCATTGCTGTGGGTTGGAAGGAAACTGTGGAGTCAAAAAAGAAGAAAGTATTACATCTGCATATAACATTGCAAGCAGATTTGACACAAACATTCTTGGCCAACATAAGTATAAAATTTAAATGAGTATTTAAAGACAAAAGTGTAAGGTCAACTTATCAAATTCCTCACCCCCTCTAGTGGCCCATTAGAAAAATGTTATGGTAGGGAGGTAATGGGTAGATGTTTTGGACAGGTAACCCTCTCCACTTCCATGAGAGCTGAATGCATAAATAATGTGTGATACTTTGGCCAGCCCCTCCTTACTTACACTATTGGCAGCCCAGTGGATAGGTAAGAAGTGTCATAATCTAAAAATATAGATACAAACTATCTAAATTGAAGCACATTTTGCCATTCATAAATGACCTATCAAGATAATAGGAGCCAAAAATTTTCTACGTTACAATTTGAAGGTAATCAGGCAGGCCCTTGCACTACATTTTTTGTATCTTAGGTTGAATATTGGATTTTTATGGTTCATGTGTGTGTTTTTTGTTCATAAGAAGTTGAATATTTGAAATTTTGACCTCCAAAATCAGACCTATACATACCTGACATTAAATTTCCCAATTTGCAGCAGCCCATGATGCATTTAATCGCCACCCTCTGCTTGGAGTCTCCATCCCCATGATTAAGCCCCAAGGGTCAGAGCAAAATGCACTGGGGCGTGGCCTGGTGGGAGCCTGGGCTGACACTGCCACATACTTCGTACAGTGGGTTTTCTTTGACATGCGGCCCATGGGATACATCTCCTGTTTCACAATGACATTTGGAACAGAGACAAGCTCTTTCCTTGGTCGGCACTTATAGCGGTGGGCACAGTATTTGAATCCCTTACAGATTGAGCAGCACACACTATTCCACATTTGGTACCCAGTATTTGAAGGCTGTACAAAGTGGCTGGTGAGCCTGTTGCATCTCGTAAAGCAATGGAGAAGTCTGAAGGAACCAGCAACAGAAGCAAAAAAAATTCTGGTAGTTCAAAAAAAGATTGTCCGGTGGTGCAATTGTAACTAACAGTTTAAATGACCCAATGGGAGCATTGATAGAGCACAAACAATGTGAAAAAATAACGTTCACTGAACATCAGTCTCTTAATGCACTCTCATGGACTTTAAATGAGATGTAGCATCTCCTAGGTGGGTCCCTGTATGCTTCTGATGTTTGCTTTTCTTAAAGGGTGACTTTTTTGGAGATGAATGCGGGGGGGGAGGGAGGCATAGGTAGACAAAATTCCTGATACTACTGTGGCAGAGTAATCTGTGAGAGTTGTAAAGCCTCACAGAAAGATGGTGAATCCTCTCATGTACACAGAAAAAGCTGTTTGCCATTATGAGTGACACTGAGAGCAAAGGGGAATTTCAATCTATATGTTATTCTTTTTTTCCTCAGGGCATCCAGAAGGGGGCGCAAAGCCTTCTTATTTTCAGCTTTCAGCACTCTCGCACTTTCAGTGACAATTGCGCTGTCATGCTACGCTGTACCCAAATGAAATTTTTATCATTTTGTTCGCACAAATAGAGCTTTCTTTTGGTGGTATTTATTCACGACTCAGTTTTTTATTTTTTGCGATATAAGCGAAAAAAGAGTGGAAATTTGGAAAAAAAAACAATATTTTCTTTCTAATTTAAAAGAAATCCAATCAAATCGAATTTTGTCAAAAATTTAAGCCAAAATGTATTCTGCTACATGTTTTTGGTAAAAAAAATTTCCATTAAGTGTATAATAATTGGTTTGTGTGATCACGGACAGATGTACACAAATGATCATGTACAGATGTGCGCAGGTGATCACGGACATATGTGTGCAGATAATCACTGGGACATGTGATTTTAGTGGGACATATGTGGGGGACAGGTGTTTTTATTATTTGGGGACATTGTGTGGGGACATGTGTGTTTTACATTATGTGGTGACACTAGGTTGGTGATCAGTGAGTAAAAAGCTGTAAAAAACAGCTCATACTCACTGATCACCAGCTGGCTTCAGCGATCTCCTCTCCTCACCGACAACTTCTGTGTGAGGAGAGGAGAGCCGATTGCCTAGCAACGGGCTCTGTGTTTACATCACATGACGGCTGTGATTGGACACGGCCGTCACGTGATTAGGGGGGCCAATCACAGAGCACTCCTGCTGATCGGAGATGCGCCCTGTCCGGGTGACACGAGCACATCGGGATCGTTCTGCTGCACGGGTGATCCCCCTCCTTCTGAGGGACATTCCTGAACATCCACTCAGAAGGAGAAAGCACCCGCCCAGCTGTTTATGTACATTGCCCGGGTGGGAAGTAGTTAAGGAGCACATGCGGAAGCCTCCTGTACATTTGTCTCCGAGCTTTGCAGCCCCACCCTTGCCTCCCTCACCTCCCATGCATCCTTGTATTGAGTTGGTCAGTGAAATGGAACCCATGCAGTTGAGTTCACACATCTCTCAGTTCACACATCTTTCTGCAGATGAGAGAACCCTTAGGAGGAGGGGGAGCTTGTGCCTTTATTTTGGCCAGGCAGTTCACTTTTTGAAGTCTTGTCCTATCCATTCAGGGAATGCCCGAACCTTGAGGTCCTGTAGGGGACAGACCTTAGGTGGCATTGTTTCATCCCCAGCTATCCAGAAGGATAAGCCCCTGGTTCCGGTTACCCTTTCTTGGGCTGAGTCATCCGTCGAGATACAGGCTCTAATCGACTCTGGGGCTGCAGGCCTGCTCATTGATTCTGCCTTTGTATCTAAGCACTCGATTCTGCTGCAGCTTCATGCCACTCCACTTGCCATTGAGGCTCTTGATGGGAGACCTCTACAGCCTGCCCATGTGACTCATGAGACTTCTCCATTGTCCATGGCCGTAGGGGCTCTTCACCATGAGATAATCCAATTCCAAATTATTTCCTCACCTAAGTTTCTGGTGGTTATTGGTTATCCTTGGTTACAGAGGCACAACCCCTCTTTTGATTGGCTTCGTGCTGAGGTTCTTTCCTGGTCGCCACAATGAAGCAAGACATGTTTTCAGAATGTGGCTAAGGTCCTGTGCACCTCTTCACTTTCCTCCCTGCCGGAGGAGTACCGTGAGTTTAGCAATGTCTTTGACAAAGGTCAAGCCAAAAGTTTGCTTCCACACCAGTCGGATGATTGCGCAATTGACCTTCAACCTGGTGCCGTACCTCCTCGTGACCGGGTTTATCCTTTGTCAGTCTCGGGGGACAAGGCCATGGAGGAGTATGTTGCAGACCCACTTTCTTGAGGATTCATCTGCAAATCCTCATCTCCTGCTGGTGCTGGTTTCTCCTTTGTGAAGAAGAAGAGTGGTGAACTGAGGCCTTGTCTTGATTATAGGGGTCTCAATCGTTACACGATTAAAAATGATTATCCAATTCCGTTGATTATGGAGTTATTTGACCGCCTTGAGGGAGCAACGGTTTTCACAAAGCTTGATTTGAGAGGGGCATACAATCTTGTGAGGATCAAGTAGGGCGATGAATGGAAAACTGCGTTTAATACCAGAACAGGCCATTATGAGTACCTCGTAATGCCATTTGGCCTTAGCAACACTTCGGCAGTTTTCCAGGAATTTATCAACAATGTCCTTTGAGATTTGTTGCAGCTATGTGTGGTGGTTTATCTCGATGATATCCTCAAATGTTCCAAGTCCCTAGAGAGCCACCACACAGATGTCTGTCGTGTGCTTTAGAGGCTGAGAAAAAACAATCTGTATTGTAAATTGGAGAAGTGCAAGTTCCATCGTGAACAGGTTCAATTCCTGGGTTATGTCATTTCCACTGCTGGTTTTTTAGTGGACCCAGAGAAACTTTCTGCAGTCCTACAGTGGCCCCATCCTGTGGGTTTACGCCCTCTGCAATGTTTTCTTAGCTTTGCCAATTATTATCAGAAGTTTATTTGTAACTTCTTTTCTCTGGTCAAGCCCCTGACTGATATGACCAGAAAGGATGGTAACTCATAGAGTTGGTCTTTGGAATCCATTAAGGCCTTTGAGAGTCTCAAGGCTGCCTTTTGTTTCGGCTCCTGTGTTGGCACATCCTGATCCTACGTTAAACTTTATCATTGAGGTTGATGCTATTGAGACTGGAGTTGGAGTGCTATGCATCCTTGTGGCTACTTTTCCAAGAAATTGTCACCTGTGGAATGCAATTATGAGATTGGTGACAGAGTTGTCATTTTAGCCCTTAAAGAATGGAGGCATCTCCTCAAAGTTACCACTGTGCCAGTTCTCATTTGGACTGACCATAAGAATCTCACATTTTTGTCTGAGGCTAAACGCCTCTCTCCAAAAGGGGGGGCTCTTTTCTTGTCAAGTTTCAATTACATTGTCTCATTCTTACCCGGTACTAAGAATGTAAGGGCTGATGCTTTGTCGCAACAGTTTTCCTCCACTTCCAAGATGGAATCGATTCCTGTTCCTTTGATGCCTCCTGATTGTATTCTGGCTATGGTTCGCACCAGTCCCACTTCTCCTTTGGGTGACAAAATTCTTTCCACTCAGATCCATGCTCCTCCTGAGAAACCTTGTGACCACTACTTTGTCCCTGAAAATCTCCATACTGCTGTGCTTCAGACTCGCCATTCTCCCAAGGCTGCTGGCCACCCAGGGAAGAATCAACTCTTTTGGGCCATTTCCCAACAATTCTGGTGGCCTAGTCTACATGATTATTTAGCCGCCTTCATAGCTGCTTGTTCCGTGTGTGCACAGAGTAAGATACCACAACACCTTCCAGTGGGCCTCCTACAACCCATACCCAATGGAGGGAGGCCTTGGACCCACCTGTCTATGGATTTAACTGTAGAGTTACCCAACTCTCAGGGCAACATAGTTATCCTTATGATGGTTGACCGGTTCTCGAAAATGTCTCATTGTATTCCATTTAAGAAGTTGCCCACATCTAAGGAACTGGCTTCCATTTCACTTACTGGGATCTTTCACTTACATGGGCTACTCAAGGTGATCGTCTCGGACATGGGTAGTCAGTTCGTGTCTTGGTTCTGGCGAGCCTTTTGTGCACAGTTGGGAATTCAGCTTTCTTTCTCCTCTACATATCACCCGCAGGCTAATGGGGATGCAGAACAAGCCAACTAATCCCTAAAGCAGTTTATACGTTGCTATATTTCTGACCATCATAACAACTGGTCAGACCTCTTACCTTGGGCGGAGTTTGCTCACAATAGTGCCATGAATTCTGCTTCCCGATTGTCCCCGTTTATGGTGAACTATGGTTTCCAACTTTCCATGTTTCCTGACTCATTTGCTCCTCAGAGCATTCCTGCGTTAGAAGAGTATCTCTGTGGTCTTCGTTCCACTTGGGTACAAGTCCAGGAGTCCTTGTGATATGCCAATGATAGGTACAGACTCCATGCTGACCGCAGACGTCTGCCTGAGCCTTCCTACCAGGTTGGGGACGGGGTCTGGCTGTCATCTCGCAACCTCCGACTCCGTGTTCCCTCACTGCAGTTAGCACCTCGGTTAATTGAGCCTTTCCATATTCTCCACAGGATTAACCCAGTGGCTTGCGCTTTTGACCTTCCTTCGAATATGCGTATCTCAAATGTATTTCATACCTCCTTATTAAAATCTTTGGTTTGCAACTATTTCACCACCTCTGTGCCACGTCCTCACCCAGTACAGGTTGAGAACCATGAGGAGTATGAAGTACAGTCCATTGTTGACTCCCGTAGGTTTCGTGAGTGCATACAGTAATTGGTTCATTAGAAAGGGTACGGTCCGGAGGAACGCTCTTGGGTCTCATCCTCGGACGTACAGGCCCCTGTCCTCCTCTGTGCTTTCCATAGACATTTTCCCCTCAAACCTTGTGGTCCTCCATGGGGGAGGGGTCATTGAGGAGTGGGTACTGTCAGAGCTGGGCTCAGCATTTCCTTCTCAGAGCAGGCCCCTGAGCTGTCGGTTAACTGCCATCTCTAATCTTTCCACAATGACTCACTTGGTGATGATATCCTGCTCATTAGTTCTGCTGGCTACTTAAGCCGTTCAGTCCAGAACCTCTCTTCCTTCGCCTTGGTCAACATATCAAGAACCCTTCTGGTTCCTAATCCTGCTTGCTGTTCTACTATGCTGATTCTCCGGTTTCCTGATTTCCTGGCCTGTTCTGTCTCAGTCTGATTCATGGTTCCTGACATTCTTGATGCAGAGCAGGCAACATTAAAGTCTCCGCCAACATTAGTGAAGTGTTGTGCATAATCCTGTAGTACCTCAAAAATTGAAGTGAAAAAGCTAATCTGACCTGAGTTAGGAACATATAAATTCATGAGAGTGAAGGATGTGGTCATGTAGCCACATGAGAGGATCACGAATCGCCTGTGAGGTTCTGAATGAGAAGATTTAACCCTGATAGGACAGGATCGTCAAATCAAAATTGCTACCCCAGCCTTACCCGTGGAATCAGATGCAAAAAAAAAGTAGGGAAGACTCCCCAGGTTGGAGGAAAGGAATCCCAACATCTATCAAAGCAAGTGGATCATAAGAGATTACAAAATTCAAAATAAAAAGAAAACAATAAAGACAACATAGCAAACGAGTGCATCAGTGAAAAAGTCCAACAAAGGCCTTAGAAACAGAAGAACATTAACATTAGGTCTAAGACAAAAATATATCTCAGGGGACCAAGGCCTTGGTCTCGGGTGATGTGGGGAAATATGAGGACCTCCCAAAGGTGGTATCTAAGGTCCCTCCCCACTCTCCAAAATATCAGGCAGTAGAAAAACAGCTGGCGTAAAAATGAGTCAAAACCATATAAAAATGTATACCCCATGGAGTGGTAACAGGGTCCTACATAGGTAGGGATAAAAGACCAAAATGTCAGGCAGAAAGGTGGTGACATAACAGGAACTTGCCATTGATGTTGAAGGCCTTGAGGGGGGTTGCTTGGAGGAGTGTTGATGCTGAGGGGTTGCAAAGGACTTCTCTGGTCTCCCCTTAGCTGGGGTCCAGATTCGAGAAGGGATGGTGATTCTGCTGATGGTCAGTAATTGGCTTCAGATTTGACCTTTTTGCAAGGGTGATGGGTGAGAGATCGCTAAAGATTTTGATTATATCTCCTTTATAATTAATGTTTGGCTTATTGCAGTAGCCAGAGTAAGGGCCTCCTTACTGTCATAGTATTGAAAGCAAACAATTATGTCCCTGGGCCTGGCACTGGCCGGTGGGCTTTGAACAGGCCTAGCAAGTAGGGACGTAAAGTGTTGTCACTCATGGTTTCTGGGACTCATCGCATGCACAGCTTCGGCATTGTTCTCTAGATTCTAATGTTATAGCTGGAGTTGGGAAACTGTTTTAAGTACAGACATTTCCTCCTCTAGCACATAAACTATATTGAACTAGGTTATTAAACTTTATCTCAAGAGTGTCAGTGCATTCACCAATTTGATTCATTTTCACCCTTAATTCCTGTGAGATCTTTCCCACTGCCTGAGAGATAGTGTGGGTTAGCTGTTGTAGAAGAGCCTGAAGTTTCTCATCTAGGAGCTCGGGGGTTAAAACAGATCGAGATGCTGGGGGGTTACTAACAGTATGGTCAGAGGCATAGGAGACCTCCCCCAGGAAAGTGGCAAGTTTCTCCACTGGGTCCCCCTGCAAACTCGAGGCTGGGGATGTGGGCCTGGGAGGAATCTCTCCATCTTGAAGGAAGGCCGTGGCTCCTGTGGCAGTGAATTTCTGCCCCTGATTTTTACCATGGGATGCACGGGTAGAAAGGGGTTCAATTGTGCTTACCCCTGGAGCTGCCAGAGTGGTAGGAAGCAGATTGGGGGGCCATTGAGAGTGAGGCAGGGACCGGAGCTCTCTCAGCAAATGTGTGCCACCTTCAATGGCCGTGCATGAGCCCTCAGTTTATTTGGATTCTAGACTGCAAGGTAGTTACCTCATTCAGGTACTTGGGTGTTATGCCGCGTACACACGGTCGGACTTTTCGTCTACAAAAGTCCAACGGACGCCGACGGACTAAAGCTGGCTGGTAATCCGATCGTGTGTGGGCTTCTCCGGACTTTCAGCAGACTTTTTCAGCCTCAAATCCGACGGACTTTAGATTTGAAACATGCTTCAAATCTTTACGTCGTAACTACGACGGACCCCGAAATCCGCTCGTCTGTGTGCTAGTCCGACGGACAAAAACCCATGCTAGGGCAGCTATTGGCTACTGGCTATGAACTTCCTTATTTTAGTCCGGTGTACGTCATCACGTACGAATCCGTCGGACTTTTGTGTGGTCGTGTGTAGGCAAGTCCGTTCGTTAGAAAGTCTGCTGCAAGTCCGCCGAAAGTCCGCCGGAAGTCTGTCGGACAGGCTGTCGGACTTTTGTAGACGAAAAGTCCGACCGTGTGTACGCGGCATTAGAGTTCAACTACACCTCAATTCTTACATTGCCATTAATGTATGCCCTTTGATGTCCAAGGTGCAACAATAAACCAAGCAGTGGATGGACCTTCCATTGGACCTTATTGGTAGATTCAATATCTTTAAAATTATTTATCTAAATTGTGGTATGTTTTGGCCAACCCCCCTTGCAGGATACCCAAAACAATTTTTAAGCAGATTGAAACAATTTACATATAATTCGTTTGGCAACGTAAATTACCTAGATTAGCGTTGGAGGTCCTGAGGTTACCAACTCATCTAGCGGGACTCGTCTTCCCTAAATTCTACCTGTACTACTTAGCATCCCAATTGGTGCATATTCATGATTGGCTGCACCCCACATCAGCTAATGCCTGTACAACCACTGAGGCGGCTGTAGCCTCCTCGATTTAAACTGTTCATATTATTATTTACAGACGTCAGGTGCCCTCGCATTCAGACATTACAATGTTAAATACCTCCCTTTCCCTGCTTCTTACCATTATGACTCTCATATATCCAAGACCTCTTGGTCAATGGTCTCCCTAACAATCTCCTTTGGCTTAATCCTACCTTGGGTGAATCATGCGCTTTACTTGATCCACAAAGGTTAAATAGCTGTGCCATCTCTTTACAGCACAAGCCTTTAAATAATTTAAGCAATTGCAGGAAGAATTTAGTTTGCCTTCCAATTATTTATTCTATTGTTATCAGCTACATAGTTACATAGTTAGGTTGAAAAAAGACACAAGTACATCTAGTTCAACCAATGCTAAGTACACTATGCTATAAGTGCAATCTGGGTACTTAGACAACTGTCAGATGACCCCACCCCATGAAAAAGATCCCCCCATGTTAAGATGGCCCGATCCCACTGGACTTATCTCTGAATACTACTCTGTACTTGCAGTTGACTCCAACCCTAGGTTCACCACTGCTCAAACAAAATGGGCTTCCTTTGATATATCACTTACAGACTCGGACTGGTCTAAATTTAGTGACACCTACAAAACATCTGTTATTGCATCTAAAGGCAGACTCATTCAACTCAAAGTTTTCTATCATATTCACCTTGCCCCTGCTGGATTACATAAGATCAGCAGATTGCTTTAGAGGTTGTGGTCATGCCACTGATTTCCTACATTGTTTCTGGTCCTGTTCTGTAGTCCAGAGGTTTTTTGGGGGCATTTGCTCCTTTATTGCTTCTGTGTTGGGCCTATCCAATATCCTAAACCCTAAAATTGTCTCCTGGAAATATTTAGGGACTTGACACTCTAAATATGCTAAAAGGTTGTTACGAATCCTATTCTTTTTTGTTAAAACAGTAATTTTACTGTCCTTGAAAGGGTTATGTTTACTTATATTAGCTTCATGTCTTATTTATTCACTACACACATTTACAAAAAAATAAAATAAAAATAAAAATCAATTTCCTCAGTTTATATGCAGTTTACATTTCTTTGAAAAAAACAAAAGACAAGGAATTATATATTTGAAATTGATCAACCCTGATGTTCTGACTGCCAATATAATTTCTTGAGGCTCTAAAATGCCAGAACAGTGCAAACATCCCTAAAATAACCAATTTCTGGGAAGTAGACAGTCCAAGATATTTAGTAAGAGGCATAGCAACATTTTTGAAATTTGTAATTTTTTCTTATTTAGTAAGAAGCTTGGCGAGTCTTCTGAAATTTTTTTACTTTTTTCCACATTTTTGGAGGAAAATAATAATGTAAACACATGTGATTTTTATTTTTACAAACAGGTCCTTTTCATTAGTTAGTTTTCACACACAGAATAGGCTATTTTAAATTACACCCCAAAACACATTCTTCTACTTTCCCAAATATGGGAATGTGTGAGACATATTTTGCAGACTAGCCACATAGAGGGTTCCAAAATGAAAGGAGCACCTTCAGACTTTGAAGGGGAATAGGCATCTAATTTCCTGATTATTACATTTTTGGAATCCCAAGAGCTGAGTAAACAGACCAAGGTAATTTTTAAGAGGCATGGTGAGTCTTATGAAGATTTCGTTTTTTGCCACGAGTTCTTGGAAAATGCAGAAAGAAAGGTTGGGAATACCAAATATGTGAGACTTTTTCAATAATCGGATTGATTATCGACCAGACATTGGGGGTCATTTACTAAGATGAATGCACTGCGCTGGTTCAGACCTTAATTGGTGCACTGGATAGATCCTTAATCCAGCATGTGAACCAGCGCACACACAGGAGTACCTGCACGCGAGAATGTTACCAGCGCAATGGGATCGCGCTGGTTCTCGGCGAGGTACATCTCATGCTCGCTGCAATAGGAAAAATACATCTTCCTATTAAAGCAGCGCGATAAAAACCAGCATGGGTTCCCCCTGCGGGTGCATGCCAGGCCCTTCAGTCTGGTATGGATAGTAAGGGGAACCCCCTACGCCAAAAAAATGGCGTGGGGATCCCCCCAAATCCATACCAGACCCTTATCCAAGCACGCAGCCCGGCCGGTCAGGAAAGGGGGTGGGGATGAGCGAGCGCCCCCCCTCCTGAACTGTACCAGGCCGCATGCCCTCAACATGGGGGATGGGTGCTTTGGGGAAGGGGGGCGCGTTGCGGTCCCCCCACCCCAAAGCACCTTGTCCCCATGTTGATGAGGACAAGGGCCTCTTCCCGACAACCCTGGCCGTTGGTTGTCGGGGGCTGAGGGGCGGGCTTATCAGAATCCTAGAGCCACCTTTAATAAGGGGGCCCCCAGATCCCGGCCCGGTACATGGTACCCCTACCCTTTCACCTGGGGGGAAAAAAGTGTCAAGAAAAAAACACACTAGACAGGTTTTTAAAGTAATTTATTAGGCAGCTCCGGGGGTCTTCTTCCAACTTCGGGGGTCTCTTCTGCACTCTCAGGATCTTCTCCTGGTTTCCGGCTCTTCTCCGTGCTCTCCGGCTCTTCTCCGCGCTCTCCGGCTCTTCTGCCAGGCTCCTCCACTATCTTCTGCTCTTTTGCCGCTCTTTTGCTAGTGGAGGAGCCCGGTCTTCTCCCGCTGTCCGGTTCTTCTGTCGCTGTCCGGTTCTTTTCCGCTCTGGTTCTTCTGCCAGGCTCCCCGCTATCTTTTTCCAGCTCTTTTGCTAGTGGTGTCCTGGTCGTCTTGCTCTTCTTGTTCTTCTTCTTCATCATCACCGCCTTCTCCCCTCTTCTCTTCTTCCGATGTTGACACGATGCTCTCTCCCACTGTACTGCCGTCTGCGAGGTGTGTGGCGACTTATATAGGCATGGGGCGTGGCCACCGGGTGATGTCACCCGGTGACTCCGCCCCTTATGTCATCACAGTCCCATGCCTATATAAGTCGCCACACACCTCGCAGATGGCAGTACAGTGGGAGAGAAGAGAAGAGGGAAGAAGACGGCGGCAGCGACGATGAAGAAGAAGAACAACAACAAGACGACCGGGCCACCGCTAGCAAAAGAGCTGGAAGAAGATAGCGGGGAGCCTGGCAGAAGAACCGGAGCGGAAAAGAACCGGACATCGGGAGAAGACCGGGCTCCTCCGCTAGCAAAAGAGCGGCAAAAGAGCAGAAGATAGCGGAGGAGCCCGGCAGAAGAGCCGGAGAGCATGGAGAAGAGCCGGATACCGGGAGAAGATCCAGAGAGTGCGGAAGAGACCCCCGAAGTCGGAAGAAGACCCCCGGAGCTGCCTAATAAATTACTTTAAAAACCTGTCTAGTGTGTTTTTTTCTTGACACTTTTTTCTCCCCAAGGTGAAAGGGTAAGGGTACCATGTACCCCATACTCATTCACATAGGGTGGGGGGCCGGGATCTGGGGGCCCCCTTGTTAAAGGGGGCTTCAGGATTCTGATAAGCCCCCCGCCCGCAGACCCCGACAACCAACGGCCAGGGTTGTCAGGAAGAGGCCCTTGTCCTCATCAACATGGGGACAAGGTGCTTTGGGATGGGGGGGGCCGCAGCGCGCCCCCTTCCCCAAAGCACCCATCCCCCATGTTGAGGGCATGCAGCCTGGTACGGTTCAGGAGGGGGGCGCTCGCTCATCTCCACCCCCTCTCCTGATCGACCGGGCTGCATGCTTGAATAAGGGTCTGGTATGGATTTTGAGGGGGGACCCCACGCCGTTTTTTCGGCATAGGGGGTTCCGCTTAAAATCCATACCAGACCGAAGGGCCTGGTATGCCCCTGGGGGGAACCCATGCCGTTTTTTTATTTAAAATTTGGCGTGGAGTTCCCCCTCAAGATTCATACCAAACAGTGCCAGAGATTGGCGGGGATCCAAGTTGGATCCCCGTTCAATACAGTCGGTACCCTGTCGGGTTGCTATGGAAATGGCAAGCCACAGCTAAAGGCAACCGCAGCTAATCGCACTGTACCAATGCAGCTGATCGCAGTGCCTGGAGTTAAATTTCACAGAAAAAAACACGCTTTTAACTGCGGCATAATAGCCATCCGTGTGAAAGGGGCCTAAGGCCCCTTTCATACTGGGGTGTTTTTCAGGCGCTATAGCGCTAAAAAAATCGCCTGAAAAACGCCCTAAAGAAGTGGCTCTATTCACTCCAGTGTGAATCGGGCTTTCACACTGGAGAGGACAGTAAGGCTTGATTCACATCTATGCATGTTGCTTTTGAGTGTTTCTGCAGTGCTTTTTGTGGTGCTTACCACGTTTTTGGACCGGCGTTTTTACCGCGATTTTTTTGCGATTTGCATTTTTTTTCTTTTTTTACACTGTATATAGCCAGTTGCTAAGGAGGGGGCCAGGAAGCCAGTTGCCGCGTCCTTAACAACCGATGAGTCATCAGCTGACTTCCCGCTCAATGTAAAAAAAAAATGCTGGCTAAAAAAAAGAAAATCGAGCAAAAAAACAGCGTGGGGTCTCCCCCCAGGTCCATACCAGGCCCTTGGGTCTAGTATGGATTCGGAGGGGAACCCCATGCTAGAATTTTAAAAAAATGGCGTGGGGGTCCCCCCAAAATCCATACCAGACCCTTATCCAAGCACGCAGCCCAGCAGGTCAGGAAAGGGAGGGGATGAGCGAGCGCCCCCCCTCCTGAACCATACCAGGCCACATGCCCTCAACATGGGGGGATGGGTGCTTTGGGGCAGGGGGCTCATGTTGATTGGGACAAGGGCCTCTTCCCGACAACCCTTGCCCGGTGGTTGTTGGGGGGCGGGGGGCTTATCGAAATCTGGAAGCCCCATTTAACAAGGGGGCCCCCAGATCCCGGCCCCCAACCCTATGTGAATGAGTATGGGGTACATCGTACCCCTACCCATTCACCTGGGGAAAAAAAGTAGTGTAGTGTTAAAAAATACGGTAGACAAGTCTTTTTTTTTATGCAGCTCCGGGGGTCTCTTCCGACTTCTCCACTCTCTTCTCCATGCTCTCCAGTTCTTCTCCCGTTGTCGTGTGCCTTCTGCCGGGTTCTTCTCCTCTTTGTCCGCTCTTTTGCTAGCTCTTGCCCGGTCTTCGTCATCTTCTCTTCTCTTCTCTTCTCCCGATGTTGACTCATCGCTGTCTCCCGCTGTAATGTCGTGTGCGCCGTGCCCAATGACTTATATAAGCATGGGGCGGGGTCACTGGGTGATGTCATCCAGTGACCCCGCCCCCTTATGACGTTACAGCCCGGGGCATGATGGGTCTGTGACGTCACAAGGGGGCGTGGCATTCTGATGACATTAAACGGTTGCCACGCCCCCATCGTTATTTAAGAAATGCAGGACATCGGTGCCGACAGATCAGTGGGACGCAGCATCGGAGGAAGGTCGTCGGCGGGAGCGGAGAAAGAAGAACACCGGACAAAGAAGAGAGAAGAAGAAGATTGGAAGAAGAAGCAAGGGGAGAAGGAGAAGAGCAGAGGATGAAGATGTGGGAGAAGACAGAGGAAGAAGCAGAGAAGAAGATTTGTAACAAAAGACTCGTCAAAAACTGTCTACTGTATTTTTTAACACTAAGAAATATAAAGAAAAAAGGAACCGCGCTAAAGAGCTATAAGACACCTTAAATTGCAGCTGCAACAAAAAAACACTAATATCGGTGTAAAAGACTAAGAAGAATATACTAAGTGCTCTTGTAATCCAGTGAGCAAAAGGTGTGGGTAAAATATAACTAAATAGATTATTGAATCAGTATACTGATTCAATAATCTATTTAGTTATATTTTACTCACACTTTTTGCTCACTGGATTGCAAGCGCACTTAGTATATTTTTCTTAGTCTATTTTTTAACACTACACTACTTTTTTTACAGGTGAATGGGTAGGGGTACAATGTACCCCATACTCATTCACATGGGGGGGCCGGGATCTGGGGGCCCCCTTGTTAAAGGGGACTTCCAGATTCCGATAAGCCCCCTGCCCGCAGACTCCGACAATATTGGTTCAACATGAATTGATGTTATAGGTTCCACACCACACCATTCCACACCATTAGGGTGCATTGTTAGCATTTTTATAACATATGGGTATTCACTTATTTAGATGTGCTTTGTGTCTGATTATGTCTGATCTTAATTAGATTGGATAGTGGGATTATAGGGGGGGTGGTTGATGGGTGGTGTAGTGGGGGGAGGGGTGTGTTTTTTTTTTTCAATTAATAGAAACTAAAACACTGTTTACGTGATTAAGTTTAAACACCGCTTGGTGATTAATATTTGGAAAGAGACAGAGGTGTTAAGAAGTAAAATTTATTACGAGGTTAATATTTGTTTTTTACATTTCTGGGGGTACTGGGTTATGGGATATCACATGGGTAGTAAGTGACTTTTTAGAGGTTGGTTAGGAGTGTTTTTTTTTTTTTTTCATAGGCCACTACATCTTGCATTGTATATTGGTTCAATATGCATGGATGTTATAGGTTTTACACCATTAGGGTGCTCCGTTAACATTTTTATAATATATGGGCATTCACTTATCCAGATGTGCATTGTGTCTGATTATGTCTGATCTTAATTGATTGGATAGTGGGATTATGGGGGGGGGGGTTGATGGGTGGTGCGGTGGGGGGGGGGGGGTGTGTTGTTTTTTTTTGTTGCGTGTTTGGTATAGGCCATTATAGTTTGCAATGTATATTGGTTCAATATGCATTAGATGTTATGGGTTTAACATCACTAGGGTGCATTGTTATTCTTTTTAATAATGTGTGGGCATTCACTTACCTAGTTGTGCAATGGATGACTTTGCCTGATCTCAATTAGGATCAAGGGTGGGGGGTCGTTGTTGTAGATATTATATTTTGTATTGTCCATGTGGTGCTTTGGTTGTTGCATGTATATTGGTAGGAAAATATCATTGTTGGAAAAAAACTAAGGGATATCACACAAAATATATAATTTTAATAGTGAATGAGATATCACATTATGCATTGTCTAAAGCTTTTGATGCTAAATGAAGAAGGTATTATATTTTGGGGAATAGAGTTAAATGATTTATAATGCTGGGATATTAAGTTTGCAATATTGATGGTTGTATATTATTTATAACCATAATAAATTATAGGGGGAGGGAGGGTGGGGGGCATCCCCCCTCCCTTTTTTTTTTGTTTCTGTTGAATTGCTGGGAACAAAATAAATACTACAATACTATGTCTGGGTAGGAAACGTCTTTTCTAGGGTAAACCCTTTTATCTCCCTGAGCAGGGAACTTACTATGTAAGATTAATTCTAAAAGAATCAAATAGGTAGTGAGAGTACAAGTGTGAGTGTTTGTGTGATTGTTGAGGGGGGGTACATTTTTTCTTATCTTTTTTTTCTTCTCTTCTTTCTCCCCTTTTTTCTCTCCTCTGTATGTCGGGGACAATAAAACTTTGCTCATACAATGTTAGAGGCTTAAACTCTGCAATAAAAAGATCACAAATCCTATACTCTCTGCATAAACAAAAGGTAGATATTGCCTTATTCCAGGAGACACATTTTCGAACAGACCATATTCCCAATTTACAAAATAGATTTTATACAACTTGGTACCATGATTCTTTTTCATATTCAATATCTAGGGGAGTCTCAACAGCAATACATAAATCAATTCCTCACCAAGTAGTAGAAACATGGAGAAATAAAGATGGTAGAGCACTTTTAGTAAAACTTGTTATATTGGGTAACAGATATACTTTTATTAGTGTCTATCTTCCTAACTATGAACAAATAAAAACAGCAATCACCTGTTAACAGAACTTATGGGGAGGGCGGAAGGGGTAACAATAGTAGGGGGTGATTTTAATTTTGTTTTCGATCAGGATATGGACACTACTACATCCCTGAGAGGGCAGATTGGTAGGGATAAAAAGAAATTTAAGGATATGTTGGGAAAGTATCAGTTGCTCGACATATGGCGGGCTTGTCACTCAATGGAACGGGAATATACATTTTATTCAAAAGTTCATGATGCCCATCATAGATTAGATTATTTTCTGACTAATCAGCTAGCCACGGCTGCAGCCTTCTCCTCAAATATAGGCAGCGCAATCTGGTCAGATCATATGCCTGTATTTTTGGTGGTAGCAGATTCCAATAAGAATAGGAACAGATGTTTTTGGAAGTTAAATGATAATCTTCTGTTTGATGAGCCCTGTGTAAAGATTAAAGAAGCTATAATAAACTTTGTAAAAGATCATATAGGGGATACAACCTCTGTACCTACTCAATGGGAGGCCTTGAAATGCGTGGTGCGGGGTTTATGCATAAAACATGGATCTAGATTAAAAAAAGCTAAAGAGAACAGAACAGATGAACTGCTAAAGGAAATTTCAAGACTAGAGTTATTACATAAGGGAACACCAGCACTGGGAAAATGTGAGGAATTAATTGAAAAAAGAGCAGAGCTGCGAACCTTGTTAAATGAACAATCATTGCGGGCTACAGATAGAAACCGGTCTCTGTATTTTCAACAGGGTAATAAACCGGGTAAATTGTTAGCTAGAGCTCTACACCAACGGGTGAATACATCATCTATTATAAAGATCAAATCAGAAACTGGCGACGTAGCGTATCTTAAAGGCTTTTCATACCTTTTATACTAGATTATACAATATTCCAAATCAAGTAGCAGAGCAGGACCTGGAAAAATTCCAGCAGAGAGTATACCAATATATAAAAGATATGGCCTTACCAACTTTATCGGTAACAGAAGTAGAACAACTAGAACAGGAGTTCTCTGAGCTGGAAATACAGAATATAATAGATACACTGGCGCCGGGCAAAAGCCCGGGACCTGACGGTTTTACCCCGTGATTCTATAAAACCTTTAAAGATCTACTAGTCCCCATTTTGAAGCGGACATATAATTCTGTTTCTACCGGGCAGCCCTTTGTTTCACAAGGTATGCAGGCTTATATCTCACGAATACCCAAACCCGAAAAGGACCACACTCTGTGTGGTAATTATCGACCTATTTCATTGACTAATGTTGATCTGAGAATATATTCTAAAATAATTGCAAATAGAATTACCCCGATTATACCAAATTATATACACCTGGATCAGGTGGGATTCATTAAAGAACGAGAGGCAAGAGATAATACCTTATAACCCTGACATTGGTGGAATACATTCAGAGACACACCATCCCATCCTGTCTTATGGGAATAGATGCCGAGAAGGCGTTTGATAGGGTGGGATGGTGCTTTCTACGGGAAACTTTAAAACAGTGGGGGATGGGGCCAGTGCTTTTAGAAAAAATAATGGCTCTGTATCATAATCCAACTGCGAGAATACGAACAAATGGTGAGGTATCTGATAAAACACCATAGCGAATGGCACCCGACAGGGATGTCCATTATCCCCTTTATTATACGTATTAGTTATGGAACATCTAGCAACAGCTATTCGGAATAATAGAGATATCTCAGGTATAGAAATAGGGGATAATGAATATAAAATGTCAGTTTATGCTGACGATTTATTATTATATATCACTAACCCTTTGGTTACTCTACCAAATTTAATTAGGGAATTTAAGCGTTTTGGGGAGGTGAGCAATTTCAAAGTGAATTTTGATAAATCAGAAGCACTTAATATCACCTTACCAAATATTACAGTGGATTTACTTAAAAAGAACTTTTCGTATAAATGGCAAAATAATGCGCTTAAATATCTTGGAATATACATCCCTCGGGATATTCGTAAGATCCAGGAATATAATTATCTCCCACTAGTGGAAAAAATTATAAAATTACTACAACAGTATAATAGAGGAATATTTTCTTGGTTGGGAAGGATAAGTATTATAAAAATGGATATCTTACCTAAGATACTCTATATATTTCAGACTATCCCAATATTCCCTGCAACAAAAATTTTGAACCAACTACGGAAAATCATCGGGAGCTTTATCTAGGTGGGCAAAACCGCCAGAATCCGTAGAGTAACACTAACTAAATTAAAACAAGATGGCGGGTTGGCCCTCCCAGATTTATCAACATATCTTAGGTCTGTGTTTATTACCAGGATTGTGGATTGGTTTCACGGGGCCGATAGTAAGCAATGGGTAAGATTAGGGGAAGAGATTGCGGCGTTTAAACTGAAATCATTACCTTGGATAACAAAAGGTGATAGAACATTAGAAGGAGAGCTACCCTTTCTGGTTGTTTCGACATTGAAAGTGTGGGATGGAATATTGAAACTGGGAATAGGGTCGACATATAACTATCTCATTTGGCATAGAAATGAAGACACCAGGATAATCGAGACTATGGAAAGGAATAGGCTTCTTCCGATTGAAGCTCTGGGTATAGATTATAAAACAAACTGGATGCAATATAGACAGCTTCAGAGGTATATCTTCTCGTTGGCGGAACTTGGGATGACCATCCCCAAAGAAAAATGGGAAAGGGCAATTAAATTAAAACATAAACTATCGATCTCCTATAGACATCAAGAGAGGAATTATAAGATTCTGGCAAGCTGGTATGGATGTCCCGTAGATCTACATAAGATAAAATCAGACAATGAAGACATCTGTTGGAGATGTCAGAAGGCGAAGGATACAATGTCGCATATATGGTATTTTTGCCCGGGGGTTCAAATTTTTTGGAAGAAAATTTTTAAAATATATAGGGTAATAACAGGAAGTAATATACAGCCTGATATATTTATAACGGTACTTTCAATGATCCCAGAGTCAATAAAAAGCATAAAAAAGGTATCCTTAAACATTTTGTAACAGCAGCGTGTACAATTATAGCCAGGAAATAGAAAAGTAATTTGGAACCTTCTATAGGGGAATGGATGTGCGAAATGGGCAATATGCGATCACTAGAAGAGAGGATGATTCTGGAAACTGGGATAAAAAAACAGGTGTTAGCCTCCTGGCAGGCTTGGGGAGAGTATAGAGCCACTCTTCATTAGGAGTAATAGGGGAGAATTTGGAGAAGTAGGGGTCGGGTCTGTTTTTTTTTTTTTTTTTCTCTTTGGTGTGGGTGTGTGTGGTTGGATGGATTGTTATGGGATGTTTTATCAATAGGTGGTTAGGTGTTCCACTTTAAATTAGAATATTAAAGAAATTAACTTGTGGCCCTTAATTGGAGGGTCAGTTTGGTATTATTAATAGGCTAAATCACAGGGGTTTGAATTTGAAGTGGAACCCTTGATTATGATTATGTATAAATGAAGGTCAACATTTCATCATTGTTAATAGGCATGAAATTTATAAAATTTTGTAAAAATGTTTGGATAAATAAAGATATATAAAAAAAAAAAAAATTGCAGCTGCAACAAAAAAACACTAATATCGGTGTAATAGACTAAGAAGAATATACTAAGTGCGCTTGCAATCCAGTGAGCAAAAGTTGTGAGTAAAATATAACTAAATAGATTATTGAATCAGTATAGATTATACTGATTCAATAATCTATTTAGTTATATTTTACTCACACTTTTTGCTCACTGGATTGCAAGCACACTTAGTATATTCTTCTTAGTCTATTTTTTAACACTACACTACTTTTTTTACAGGTGAATGGGTAGGGGTACAATGTACCCCATACTCATTCACATGGGGGGCCGGGATCTGGGGGCCCCCTTGTTAAAGGGGGCTTCCAGATTCCGATAAGCCCCCCGCCCGCAGACCCTGACAACCACCGGGCAAGGGTTGTCGGGAAGAGGCCCTTGTCCCCATCAACATGGGGGGAAGGTGCTTTGGGGTGGGGGGGCACAGAACCCCCCCTGTCCCAAAGCACCCATCCCCCCATGTTGAGGGCATGCGGCCTGGTATGGTTTAGGAGGGGGGGCACTTGCTCTTCCCCTCCCTTTCCTGACCTGCCGGGCTGTGTGCTCGGATAAGGGTCTGGTATTGATTTTGGGGGGACCCCCACGCCTTTTTTTTTTTTTTTTTTTAATTTTGGCATGGGGGTCCCCTCCGAATCCATACTAGACCCAAGGACCTATGCACCCACGCTGGTTTTTTTCACAATTTTTTTTTTTTAGCCGGCATTTTAAATCCGCCCACAAAACGCCGCTGGATCGGCATTTTGCCGGCGGTATCACAGTGCTGCCCCATTGATTTTAATGGGGAGGAGCAGGAGTTCACCGCTCCAAAGAAGCTGCTGGCAGGACTTTTTATGATGCCCTACCAGCGCACCGCTCCAGTGTGAAAGCCCTCACTGGAGTGAATGGAGCCACTTCTTTAGGCGCTATTTTTAGTGCCGTAGCACCTAAAAATGCCCCAGTGTGAAAGGGGCCTAAAAAAGTCCTGCTAGCAGCATCTTTGAAACGGTGTATAAACCGCTCCTGCCCATTGAAATCCATAGGACAGCGCGGCTATACCGCCGGCAAATCGCCACTGCGGTGGTATTTTGCGGGTGGATTTAATGCCTTTTCGGCCGCTAGCGGGGGTTAGAACAGCTAGCGGCCGAATACTGCCGGTAAAGCAGCGCAAAAAATAGCGCAGTTTTAACTCTGCCGCCCGCACCGCCCCAGTGTGAAAGGGGCCTAAGGCTCCCCTCACATGGACGGACCTTTCAGGTCCACCTTGGACCTGAACGGACACTCCATAGACCTCTATGGAGGGTCGGATGTCAGTGGTGACATGTCCACTGACATCCGACCCACTCCGAACCTAAAAAGTGTAACTGAGGAAAAGCCTATTTTTCCATCCATCTGCAGATCGGATCGGGTGACGACGGACTGTACGGTCCGTCATCATCTTGTCCCCCATAGAGGAGAGCGGCACTCTGACAGCTCTGTCCCTGCACAGTGTGCAGAGACAGACCTGTCATCTGCCTGCCCAGCGGGGATCGATGGAGTGATCCCCCGCTGAGCAGAGCGGGCTCCGTACACGGGGTACAAAGTCCCATCGTGTGTATGAGGCTTAAACACCAGAAATTCAAGTTTTCATATCTTTAAAGGTCACCATACACTGGCCAATCAGTTAGATCTTCCATAAATTAGATTCAGTGCAAGAGCCTGTTTTGATTTTTTTAGATGTAATTCTTACAGTGCATCTTCCTATTACCGCTTTAGCCTAATGCTCTCTTTCCACTATTTCAACCCCAAAGTTGCGTGATTTACAATGTGCTATTTCGGCTTGTTTTCCACTATTGCAACTTGTCATGCCACTAGTGACTGAAAAGTTGCATCACAAGTTCTACCCCATGATTTACAATGAGTACCGTTCATATGTGTGCGACTTCAAGTCGCAGCAACTTCAAAGTAGTCCCTGCACTACTTTGGTCCCACTTTGATGCGACTTGAGGTCCATAGACCTCAAAAATACACAGGCATTGCTTCAAGTTTTGGCAAAAAGTTGCGGGAAACTCGCAGCAAAAAACACGCAACTTTCACGTGTCAACTTTAACGTGTCATGCGACTAATTCAAAACATCTGAGAAAAAGTCGCACTGAAGTTGGAACAAAGTAGTGCAAGAACTTTTTTGGAGTTGCACCAATTAGAACGGGAGAACATTGAAATACATGTGTTTTAACTTGTCCTGCGACTTCACATGTGTCAAGTCACACAAGAACTTGCAGTAGTGGAAAGAGAGCCTAAGGCCACTTGGGACTGAAAAGTTGCATCACAAGTTGTACCCCATGATTTACAATGAGTACCGTTCATATGTGTGCGACTTGCTTACGCACATGCCGTATACACAGCGGGCACACATCTTTATTACAGAAATCCATATTTGGCATTGAAATTAACCACTTGCTTACTGGGCACTTACACCCCCCTGCTGTCCTAACCAATTTTCAGAGCTGATCCATTTTGAATGACAATTGCGCGGTCATACTTAGCCAAATGTTTTTTTTTTTTAAGTTCCCACAAATAGAGCATTCTTTTGGTGGTATTTGATCACCTGTGTGGTTTTTTTTATTTTGTTCAAACAAAAGAAAAGACAGATTTTTATAAATAGTTTTGTATATTTTTGTATATTTTGATATTAAATTTTGCAAACAGGTAATTTTTCTCCTTCATTGATGTACACTGATGAGGCGGCACTGATTGGTTACACTGATAGGCAGCACTGCTTGGGATCACTGGTGGGCATTGATAGGTGGCACTGGAAGGTGGTACTGGTGGGCACAGATGAGGCAGAATTGCCTCTTCGGGACCAAAGTCCCTTGCACCTAAGCCGATGATCAGCTTTTAATGTTATCCTCATGCTGTCAGCGTGAGTAGAAAAAAATAAATAGATCGGCCCTTACTTCGATCTATGATCACCCGAGTCTCAGTGACTCAGTGCGCGCGCAGCAGGGAGCATACGGGGAGCCCGTCCTATGACAGCCTCCCAGAAATTCAGGTCCATGCTGTGGCCGTCGTTTGGCTATAGCACAGACACCAAGTGGTTAATAGAAAAACAGATGCAGATTTCTAGGACTGGCCAAAAATAATATTTAGAGTGAAAGGCAACTGATGACTTTCTATTAAAGGTCTAAATGGGCCATTAACATGCATCACAATTGAACTTAGGAATGCATCTTTGCAAAGTTAAACTCATTAAAATCCTTTCTTATTTTTGCTTGGGGATAGACTGCAGAGGGATTATAAGTTTTGGGGGATGTCTACACCCCTGATAGGGTGAAGACACGTCCCAAATTTTGCCAATTTCGCATTCAAAATGATTCACTTCCTGTCACATAGCCAAACAGGAAGTGAGGGTAAAACCCTACCATTGTATGTCCTTGGGGGCACACAGGTCAATCTAATAGTTTCCCCATTCGGGAAATTGCACTCTAGCATTTTGCCATGTACATCCCAAATTATTATGTATCTTGGGGTTCATTTACTAAAAGGTAAATCCACTTTGCACTACAAGTGCGCTTGCTGGAGATCCAAGGGGGACATGCAAGGAAAAGAAAAAAAACAGCATCTTTGCCTCTACATGATTGGATGATAAAATCACCAATGCTACCCCTTTGATTTTCATCAACTACACTTGTATTGCAGAAAGGATTTGCCTTTAATAAACCCCAAAATACCCAATTATTTGGGGTGTACACAACAAAGTGCTAGAGTGCAATTTGCATAATGGGGGCACTAGTTAGATTGGCCTGTGTATCCCCAAGGAAAATTATTATTAGGGTTTTACTCTCACTTCCTGTTTGGCTATGTGACAGGAAGTGAAGAAAATTTTAAGAAAAGGGACACAAAGCTCAACCTTTAAAAAAAAAAAATAAATAAAAATCTTGATTTTCCTCAAATTAGAATAGGATTGTCTTCAGCTTGATTTTAGTTCAGTGCTCTAAATCAGTGCTTCTCAACCCTGTCCTCAAGTACCCCCCAAAAGGCCATGTTTGCAGGTTTTCCTTCATCTTGCACAGGTGCTTTGAATCAAAGTAAATGGCTTTGTATTTTGGACAGCTATTTTAGATAAGATAAAATTTCCTAAACATGTCCTGTCGGGGGTGTACTTGAGGACTGAGGCTGAAAACCACTGCTCAAAAAGAAAATTGAATACTTACCACTCTGAAATGTTACTTTCCTGGTCACTATCCATGGCAGCATACGCACAATCCATGCATGTGCTACCATGAAGGCACCAGGAAAGTAACTTAAAACTAAAAGAAAAAAAAAAAAAAAAAAAAAAAAAAAAATAATATATATATATGTCTAATACATGCCAATCAGCCTAGTTAAAGGGGTTGTAAAGGTAAACATTTTTTCACCTTAATGCATTCTATGCATTAAGGTGAAAAAACTTCTGACAATACCGCCGCCCCCAGCCCCCCCGTTTTACTTACCTGATGCCCCGAAAGTCAGCTTCTCGTTCCTGACATCTATTCCTCCGCTCACCCTGGCCGCTGATTGGCTACAGTGGATGGATTGGAAGCAGCGCAGCCATTGGCTCGCGCTGCTGTCAATCACATCCAATGACGCGGCGTGCTGGGGGGCGGGGCCGAGTGATACAGTGAGCGGCTATAGCCGCCGGCTGTATCACGGGAGCGCGCCCGCAAGCACTAACCACCATGCGAGGGAGCTCGCATTAGGGTGGTTAATGCTTGCGGGGAGGAGCTGAAACAGCCGCCGAGGGACCCCAGAAGACCAGGTTCGGGGCCAACCTGTGCAGAACGAGCTGCACAGTGAAGGTAAGTATAACATGTTTGTTATTTTTTTTTTTTTTTTTAATTTACCTTAACAACCCCTTTAAGCTGCAGCTGGGGAAGCCATTACATGAAAAGAACACACATAAAACAAAGCATTTGAAACAATTTTATTGGTCTAAAAAAAAAAAAAAAAAAAAAAAAAACCACACTAGACTTGGAAAAGAATCAAGGAAAGCAAAATACACACGTGTATGTTAATTTGAGACAGAATAGGTTTGAGGTTTGACCCTTTTGCAGTGTAAATTAACAGGAGTTAAAAGGAGTGAACCCACAAATGGACATCTATTAAGGTTTAAAACAACATCAGGCACAACATCTTGAGAAAGAATTTTAAAAATAGGGCAGCACAGACAGTTAAATCAAAGTGAGCAATGTAAAAACAAAAATTGCCAACATAAAAAAGATTTCATGGTAAAATAACCACCACCCCCCAAAGAAACACAACAAACCAAAGTAACAAATAAATTGTATAAAAACACATCTGTTTTGCAACACACACGCAACACACACACCATTAAACACACAAAATGCAAGTTCACCCAATGTAGAGAGAACTTCTAAGTGCTAACCCAAAAAACACACTCTGAGCATGCCCAGAAGCATCCAAGTAATGTTCACACACAAAAATCACCACCAAAAAAAAAACAAAGTCCCTGAGCATGCCCCCATGATGTCACAGGGATGTCCCGTCAAGTCACCATGCGTCAGAGGGGGCGGGGTCACCGGGTGGCCCCGCCCCCCGTTATTTAAGAACCGTCAGAAGAGGAGACGCGTCACACAGCGGGAGCCTCCCTCCATGCCAGCATGGATGAGGAGCGGCCCGGAGAAGAAGATGAAGAAGAGAAGAACGGGAGCCTCCCCCCATGCCATGGGTGTGGAGCGGCCCGAGGAGAAGAAGATAGAAGACGCCGCGGAGGAGATGCTGGACGAGAAGAAGAAGAAGAAAGAAGACGCCGCGGAGGACATGCTGGACGAGAAGAAGAAAGAAGAAAGAAGAAAGAAGAAATTTAAATAAATTGTCAAAAACTGTCTCTTGTCATTTCTAAACATTTTTGACAGTTTTTTAGTGAAATGGTAGGGGTACTTTTGTACCCCCTTACCATTTCACACAGGGGGGGGCAGGATCTGGGGGTCCCCTTGTTAAAGGGGGCTTCCAGATTCTGATAAGCCCCCCCGCAGACCTCCACAACCACCGGCCAGGGTTGTGGGGATGAGGCCCTTGTCCTCATCAACAAGGGGACAAGGTGTGCGGCCTGCCAGGTTGCGTGCTCAGATAAGGGTCTGGTATGGAATTTAGGGGGACCCCCACGTCATTTTTTTTTTTATTTTGGTTTGGGGTTCCCCTGTGGGGAATTCCCATGCCGTTTTTATCAATGAACTTTTATGTGTATTGTCGGACCGGCAATGCCATAGCCACGAGTAGTTTTAAATGACTTTTTTTCCTTTGAAATGTCATTTTGCTGTCAGAATGTTCTAAACACGGGAAACATGCGCCCCTTTACAGGAATACTATAGACACCCCCCAGCTACGAAATTTAAAGGGATATTACACTTTTATTGTTTGACTTTAAGCATTATTAAAATCACTGCTCCTGAAAAAAAGCTGTTTTTAAAACTTTTTTTTGCATTGATCCATGTCCCCTGGGGCAGGACCCAGGTCCCCAAACACTTTTTTATGACAATAACTTGCATATAAGCCTTTAAAATTAGCACTTTTGATTATTCATGTTCGTGTCCCATAGACTTTAACGGTGTTTGCGTGTTCGAACAAACTTTTTTCCTGTTCGCATGTTCTGGTGCGAACCGAACAGGGGGGTGTTCGGCTCATCCCTACAGATGGGACAAAACACCCCCCAGTTCAGGGGGGCAACTAAAGAGCCTAACATGTGCAAAAGTTATACAACAAATACCATTGCAGTCTAAGGGAACTGACTTGGCAATTTTACTAGTCCCCAGTTGGCTGGCTTATCTTCTAGTTTTTGGCCTTAAAATGGGTATGGGGCCCAGGTCCCACCCTAAGGGATATATATCAATGTCACCAATTGGACAACCCAAAAAACGAAACAAGGAGAAATGCCTTTAAATATGCCAAATTGCTTAAGGGCCAGTTCACACCAATGCAGTTCAGTGCATATTTTATGCATCAAAAATGCATGGAAATTCGGTTATATGGTTTGCAATGGCATAGTTCACACCAGTGCTTGCCGTTCCAGTGCGTTCCAGTTCTAGAAAAAAAGTAGAACATGCTGCATTTTTTTTTGCATTGGACTGTACTGGAAAGCTGTAAAACGCATCAAAAACGCACTGGAACGCACTTGTCCTTATTTAAGATTAAGAAAAAAGAGGGGGGGAAAGCACTGGACTGCTTCAAAAATGTGTCAAAAACATGCATGCAGAAAAGCACCTAGAACGTGTCCAGACTACGTTTCTATGGTGTGAACTGGCCCTAAGGGCCCTAAGGGCCATACCAAACCATAGAAATGCAGTCAGGATGCATTCCAGGTGCTTTTCTGCATGCACATTTTTTATGTATTCCAGTGCATTTTTGATGCAGTCCAGTGCTTCCCCCCCTCTTTTTTCTTAACCTTAAATAAGGACAAGTGTTTTGCAGTGCGTTTTTGGTGCATTTAGGTGCGTTCCAGTGCGTTTTTGATGCATTTTACAGCGTTCCAGTATGGTCCAGTGCATAAAAAATGCAGCATGTTCTACTTTTTTTTGGGAACTGGAAACACACTGGAACTGCAAGCACTGGTGTGAACTATGCCATTGAAAACCATATAACCTACTTTCCATGCATTTTTGATGCAGAAAAAAACGCACTGGACTGCATGTGGTGTGAACTGGCCCTTAAGGAATAAAAGTTATTTAAAACTACTTGCGGCTATAATGAAATGTCGGTCCGGCAATACACATAACAGTTAATTGATAAAAACAGCATTAAGAAAAAAAAGAAAATTAAGAAAAAAAAATGTGTGGGGTTCCCCGAAATTCCATACCAGGCCCTTCAGGTCTGGTATGGATATTAAGGGTAACCCCGTGCCAAAATTTAAAGAAAAAAATGGCGTGGGGGTCCCCCTCAAAATCAATACCAGGCCCTTCAGGTCTGGTATGGATTTTAAGGGGAACCCCACGCCAAAATAAAAAAAATGGCATGGGGTCCCCCTCAAAATCCATACTAGGCCCTTCAGGCCTGGCATGCATTTTAAGGGGAACCCCGCGACAAAATTAAAAAATAAAAAGGCGTGGGGTCCCCCTAAAAATCCATACCAGACTCTTATCCGAGCACGCAACCTGGCAGGCCACAGGAAAAGAGGGAGTGGACGAGAGAGCCATATGCCCTCAACATTGGGAGGGTGCTTTGGGGTAGCCCCCCAAAGCACCTTGTCCCCATGTTGATGAGGACAAGGACCTCATCCCCACAACCTTTGGCCAGTGGTTGTGGGGGTCTGCGGGTGGGGGGCTTATCGGAATCTGGAAGCCCCCTTTAACAAGGGGACCCCCAGATCCCGGCCCTCCCCCCTGTGTGAAATGCTACCATTTCACAAAAAACTGTCAACAATGTTAAAAATGCTTCTTCTTTTTTCTATCTTCTATCTTCCTTCGGATTCTTCCTTTATCTTCATCTTCTTCTGGTTCTTCTGGTTCTTCCTCCAGTGTTCACAACCGGCAACTTCCTCCACGGCGCCGGCGTCTTCTTCCCTTCATCTTCTGGGCCGATCCGCATCCAGCATGATGGGATGGGAGGCTCCCGCTGTGTGACACTTCTCGTCTTCTGACGGTGCTTAAATAATGGAGGGTGGGGGCAGGGACTTCCCTGAAGCTTCCCCATGACGTCAGAGGGGCAGACACGGAAGTCCCCGTGCATCAGAGGGGGGCGGGGTCACCGGGTGGCCCTGCCCTCCGTTATTTAAGAACCGTCAGTAGAGGAGAAGCGTCACACAGCTGGAGCCTCCCTCTATGCCATCATGAATGCGGAGCGGCCCGAGGAGAAGAAGGGAAGAAGACGCAGCGGAGGAAGATGAGAACATTGGAGGAAGAACCAGAAGAACCAGAAGAAGAAGAAGATGAAGATGAAAGAGGATACTGAAGGAAGATAGAAGAAAGAAGATGGAAGAAAGAAGATGGAAAGAAGAAGACTTTAAATAAAGGAAAAAAATGTCAAAAACTGTCATTTTTAACATCTTTAACAGTTTTTTTGTGAAATGGTAGGGGTACCTTTGTACCCCCTTACCATTTCACACAGGGGGGAGGGCCAGGATCTGGGGGTCCCCTTGTTAAAGGAGGCTTTGCGATAAGCCCCCCGCCCGCAGACCCCCACAACCACCGGCCAAGGGTTGTGGGGATAAGGCTCTTGTCCTCATCAACATGGGGACAAGGTGTTTTGGGGGGCTACCCCAAAGCACCCTCCCAATGTTGAGGGCATGTGGCCTGGTACTGTTCAGGAGGGGGGGCGCTCTCTCGTCCCCACCTCCTTTCCTGCGGCCTGCCAGGTTGCGTGCTCGGATAAGGGTCTGGTATGGATTTTTAGGGGGACCCCACGCCATTTTTATTATTTTGGTGTGGGGTTCCCCTTAAAATCCATACCAGACCTGAAGGGCCTGGTATGGATTTTTAGGGGGACCCCATGCCATTTTTTTTTTTGGCGTGGGGTTCCCCTTAATATCCATACCAGACCTGAAGGGCCTGGTATTGAATTTCAGGGGAACCCTATGCATTTTTTTTCTGAATTTTGTTTGTTTTCTTAATGCTGTTTTTATCAATGAACTTTCATGTATTTTGCCGGACCGACATTTCATTAAAGCCGCACAAAGCGAACCAGCGTTAAAAGAAAAAAAAAAAGTCTAGAGGTGCGCCCGTTCAACCTAAGCAAATGCTTTTACGTTGCCTGACATTTACTAATATTTTGCCGCCGCAGTGAACCAAAGTATTTGAACGTGCACAAATGCCATTTGAGCATGCGCAGTGTATAAATTCACCTCCCGCAGTTTAAATGTATTTGCCGGTGCTGCCGGCTTGTTCAGAGAAAGTTACTTTCTCATTCTATTTTGGCCATATTTGTGACTTGGGCAGTTAGTACTACACTTCCCCACATCACCCCACATCACCCCCATATTATTGGCACTTCCAGCTTGTTTAAATTTGAAGTTAAAGATGCCGTGCACCAGGTCTATAGTTGCGTACAGATCACCTCTTCCCGTGTGCCGGGAAGAGAATAGTAAATGGGGGATCGCGCTGTGTTACCGGCGCATATGCTTTGTAAATACGAAAATGTCATTTGCGCATTGGCGTGCTCCGCAAGTCATGGCGCAAATGCTTTGTAAATCAGCCCCTCTGTATCTAGTGTATCACAAAAATCAACTGACATTGTATCAAAAACAATACTGTAAAGCTCACCTCTGTAAGAGTGGTCAGGGACTATAACTTAGTGTAGTGTTACCTATAGCAGTTTTCCGTAGCTATGAGTCGAGCAAGCCTAGCCTAATGGCACATTGCTGCCCCAGGAATGCCATGTTTACTGGCCAGGAAGTACTGTAGGCTAAACAAAGAGTGAAAAAAGAGTATTTGTAGTTCTAGGAGTGTAGTGTCCACAGGGGATGGTTGAGACTGGTGTCTTGCAGGAACATAGTCAGTGGGATGTGCAGATGGATTCGTTCAGGCAGCAAGAAGATATATGGCCAATAAGCAAAAAGGATTGGCCCAGACAGCAGGCAGAAATGTGGTCAATAAACAGACCAGGGTCAGTACTGGAGACAGGCAGAGGCAACAGTGCACTAGTTTGGCAGTGATCATGAACACAGTTGTTGGCTGCATTAGCTGTGGTTACATAGCACTGATGTAGTGAAAATCAGGGACACTGTTGATGGTTGCACTGGCTCTGGTGACAATAGCAGTGGTGTGGTAGTGATCAGGACACTGTTCTGGATTGCACTGGTCTGGTGACACTGGAACTGGCCTGACAGTGATCAGGAACACCGTTGCTGGCCTACTGTCAGGGAAATGGCCGAAGAAGGACTGGCAATTCCACCCAAGACAATCATGGCCGTCATGGTGCACAGTCTGACTAATGTGGGTGGTACTTCCTCCTTGTAACCTGAACAGATCACACGACTTACTTCCTGGTCTATTTAATCCTGCTGCTGGAGCTGCTCATTGCTGGATTATCTTCAGCTTCTCCTTGATCCTGTGTATCCTGATTGAACTTCTGTTATTGACCCGGCTTGCTCTGACCTGTGATCCTTGGCTTGTACTTATTGCTCCACCATGTCTGACCTTGGCTTGGTATATCGACTCTGCTACAGATCCATCTTCCTGTGTATGACCCCGGCTATCCAATCTCATCATCTGAACTGATCTTACCGTGTATGACCCTGGGCCTAGCTCTCGTTTCTGTCTCTGGTTGCTACTATGTACCTGGTACTCTGCAAGCACACCAGGTTTACAGTTCATCCAGCCTGTTCCTGCTACATCACAGTGACCAGCTCATCTCATCTCAGTGCCTGGCAAACCGTGCTTCTCTGGGCTCTGCTCTCCCTGTACCACTTTCAGGGAAGTACTGCACTTAGCCGCAAGGGGAGCCCTCTCAGCATTTCTCAGCATCTCAGCCTGTCACGTACCTGGTGATGGAGCCTGATATGCAGAGGACGGCCTCTCTTACAACTCTGACTTGGAGCCCCTGATAGAGCTGACAGGAAGCACCGAGATGCAGAGTCGCACGAGTGCCTGGCGGGATCACTGAACCTGGAGCTGGATCGGAGCACTCGGTCGGGCTGTAGAGGTGTCTGTAGGAATCCCAGAGCCGTGGTAGGCAGGTAGCTGGAGTAAGTAGACAACCGGTCCCCACAGGCAGAAGTGCAGGTGCAGCAGAAGGGATGGTGGCACCCTCGAGGCTGAAGAGAAGGCAGGTACAGGCAAGCCGGGTCATACACAAATGGGCATGTCAGGAACAGAGGCTGAAGTGGAAGCGGAATCAGATTACAGGCCCGGTCGTCAGCAGACTGGCAGCGAAGTGGCAAAAGGAGCAGGCAGATGCAGAGTAGAGGAGAAGCCGGGGTCGGATGTAGGCAGGAAACAGGAACGTCAGGCAGCAAGCCGGGTCACAACAGGAACGTAAGTCAGGTAGGTAATTGCAGGATACACAGGGAACGGTGTAGAGCAGACGGCACTGAGTCTGGAAACTGACTGAGTTTAAGTAGCCTGTTTGGGTGTCAAAAGCTGTCACAGGGTGTGTGTGCACCAATGGAATTCTGACAGGGGCAGAGGTAACAGGTCATCTTCTTCGGCAGCCATCTTGGGTGCTGGCATGCCTTTCCTGACAGGCAGAGGTAACAGGTCGTCTTCTTTGGCAGCCATCTTGGGTGCTGGCATGCCCTTCCTGACACTGCCCCCCCCAAAGGGCAGCCTCTGGATGCCCAACTTGGCCCACTTGTCAGGATGGGAGTTCTTAAAAGCTTGAACTAAATTTTGGGCATGGATATTACCTTCAGGTTCCCAGGAGTTGTCCTCTGGCCCATACCCTTTCCATTTTATCAGGAACTGGATCTGATTTCTTCTCTTCCTGCAGTCTAAGATTGTTTCCACCTCAAACTCTTCCTCCCCGTCAATAATTACAGTTTCAGGCGGGCCGGAACTTCGTCCTGGGAAGGGGTCAGGAATAGCAGGTTTCAACAAGGTTATGTGGAACACAGGGTGGATTCTAAATGACTCAGGCAACTCTAATTCATATGCAACCTCATTGATCCATCTCTTCACTGGAAATGGTCCTATAAATTTAGGGCCCAGTTTCTTTGAGGGACAGGCCAGTTTCAAATTAGTAGTTGCTAGCCACACTTGGTCACCAGGGTTCAAGATCAATTCTCCCCTTCTTTTCCTGTCAAAAACTTCCTTATTGTATGCCTGTGTCTTGGCCATTGTTTCCTGTAGCAGTTTGTTATTGGCGTTGAAGAAATTTATAGTTTCGGAAACAGCTGGTACAGGGGAATCTGGAATTGTATTAGACAAAAAAGAAGGGTGGAAACCATAGTTTGCAAAAAATAGAGATTGCTTTGTAGCAGAGTGTACTGAATTGTAAGAAAACTCGGCCAGGGGAAGCAGAGAAGCCCAATCGTCTTGAGAAAATGAGGAGAAACATCTCAGGCACTGTTCGAGGGTTTGATTAGTCCTCTCTGTTTGCCCATTCGTTTGTGGGTGATATGCAGAAGAAAATGAAAGTTCAATCCCGAGTGCATCACATAAGGCTCTCCAGAATCTGGATGTAAACTGCACCCCATGGTCGGACACAATATTGCCCGGAATCCCGTGAAGCCTTACGATCTCCTTGACAAAGGTTTGAGCTGTTTCTTGAGCAGATGGTGTTCCCTTCATGGGCAGGAAGTGTGCCATCTTAGATAGTCTATCGACAACTACGAAAATGGTGTTGTGGCCCTCAGATAGGGGAAGTTCTACAATAAAATCTATTGAGATCATCTTCCAAGGTCTACTGGGGACAGGTAAGGGTTTTAGCAGACCCCAGGCTCTGGATCTGCTGGTTTTATTGCGGATGCAAGTGGTGCAAGATTCCACATATTTCCTACAATCTTTTTCCACCCCAGGCCACCAAAATGTCCGTTGTACTAATTCAGTTGTCTTGCCAATGCCAAAATGACCTGCCAGCACATGATCATGGCATCGCACCAGGATGGCCATTCGGAGGTCTCCCGGCACAAAGACCTTGTCTTCATGCCAAAGTAGCCCATCCTTTGCCAGTAGAGAGACCCCGGCTGGTGAAGGGTTCCTTACTAGAGTTTGTTTAATTTGTTTTATTAACTCTCCTTGAAGTAACAGGAAGTTCCTAGGGGATAGAATGGTATCCGGAGATGAGGTTTCTTCAGGTTTGCTGAACATGCGTGATAACGCATCGGGTTTTGCATTCTTGGATCCGGGCCTGCACGTTAAGTGAAAAAGTGAATCTAGAAAAGAATAGTGCCCACCTGGCTTGTCGGGGTTTCAATCTTTTTGCTGTTCTTAAATACTCGAGGTTCTTATGATTGGTATAGATCAAGATTGGGTGTGCGGCCCCCTCTAGAAGGTACCTCCATTCCTCCAGGGCAGCTTTGATGGCCAAAAGTTCACAGTCCCCGACGTAGTAGTTCCTTTCGGCATTTGACAGCTTGCGGGAAAAAAAAGCAACTGGATGCAGTAGAGCCTTAGCTCCCCGCCTCTGAGACAATATTGCTCCGACCGCTGTTTCTGAGGCATCTACTTCCAAGACGTAGGGCAAGGCTGGGTCAGGGTGTTTCAGGACAGATGCAGATGGAAAAAGTCTTTTTAGGGTGTCAAAAGCTTTCTGAGCTTCCGGAGACCAAGAGAATCTTGTACCTTGTTTGGTTAAACTTGTAATGGGGGATATGATTGCAGAAATATTTCTGATGAATTTTCGATAAAAATTTGCAAACCCCATGAAACGTTGGACACCCTTCTTATCACTGGGAGCAGGCCAATCCAGGATGGCTGTAACCTTCTGGGGATCCAACTGGATGCCTTCAGTGGAAATGATTAAACCCAAGAATTGGATGCTTTGGCGTTCAAATACACATTTCTCTGGTTTTGCATAAAGTCCGTGTTGTCGAAGGCGACTCAATACATTCTTGACGTGACTACGGTGGTGATCTAGAGAGGGAGAGAAGATTAGTATATCATCAAGATAAACAACAACAAATAGATCCAGGAAATCTCGGAAGATATCATTGATGAAGTGCTGAAAGGGCATCACAAGGTATTCAAAATGCCCAAACCGTGTGCGGAACGCCGTCTCCCATTCATCCCCCTTTCGTATGCGAACCAGATTATAAGCACCCCGAAGATCCAATTTTGTGAAAATGGTGGCCGTACTGAGTCGCTGGAATAATTCAGGCACAAGTGGAAGAGGGTAACGTTTTTTTTACAGTGACCTTATTAAGTTCATGGTAGTCCAGACAGGGCCATAATGAGTGGTCCTTTTTTTCTACAAAGAAGATCCCCGCACCGGCAGGAGATGTGGAGGGGCGAATAAACCCCTTTTTAAGGTTGTCATCAATGTAGTCTTTCAAAGCAACAAGTTCAGATTCAGATAGAGGAAAGATCCTGCCAAAAGGAAATTCAACCCCAGGAAGGAGCTCAATTGGACAGTCATAAGCCCTATGAGGAGGAAGCGTTTCTGCCCCTTTTTTGCTGAAAACATCCAGAAAGTCGTGATATGCTACTGGAACGACTTGGCGGGCTTCGGACTCCAAATCGATGCACAGCAGGGGAGATTGGTCCTGATGATTCTCTTGCCAACAATGCTGAAGGCAATAGGGGGAAAGAAACTTGATTTCTTCTGTAACCCAGTTAATGTGAGGGTTATGAGCTTTTAACCAAGGCATACCCAGAATGATTGGGAACAGAGGGGAAGAAATTGCGCCTAGGCGTAGAATCTCTTGATGGTTCTCGGCAATGGTGGTAGATAACGGGATGGTTTCATGAGTAACCAATCCAAATTTATGGTGGATCCGTCTGTCAGATGTACAAAAAGTCTCTGAGCCTTGGGTAGTAGAGGAATTTGATGTTTGGCAGCAAAAGCTAAATCTATGAAACAGCTGCAAGCTCCAGAGTTAATTATAGCGGGGGTCTGGATAGTTCCTCCTGGAAGCTGTAACAAAATGGGAAGAGCAAGATGAGCAGAGTGATTGGGTAGAGATGGAGGAGAAGCGGATGTAACTGAGAGGCACTTGCGGATCTTGACCGGGCAAGACCTCACATAATGTCCTGATCCTCCACAGTACAGGCAAAGATTTAGCTGGCGTCTGCGCTGGCGTTCTTCTGTAGTCAGAGAAGGATGGAGGAGACCAAGCTTCATGGGTTCAGGTGCGTCTGAAGCGGATGCGACAGGAGCAGGTGAAGCGGGACTGAAAGAACCAGACACTCGTGGAAGCATCCATACTGGACGGGACTGGTCGGTGGCTCGTTCTGACCTACGTTCCCTTAAGGGACGGTCAATCTGGATTGACAAATTTATAAGTGTCTCCAAGGTGGAGGGGACACCTGTTCGTCCTAGCTCGTCCTTGAGATTATCAGAAAGTCCCATGCGGAACTGGTAACGCAGGGCAGCATCGTTCTAGTTGGTGTGAACTCCAGCGTCTGAATTCTGAAACATAGTCCTCCACGGCCCTGTGACCCTGCTGAAGCATGTGAAGGGAGGCTTCCGCAGTAGCGGCTTGCTGGGGGTCTTCATATAATTGAGCCATGGCTCCAAAAAAGGAGGCTAAGTCCGTCAGAGATGTGGCCTTTTGTTCAAGGAGTCGGTGAGCCCAGGCCTGTGGTTCCCCCTGAAGCAAGGAAATGACAAACCCGACCTTGGTGGCTTTCAGGGAGAAGGTTCGTGGTTGTAGCGGAAAATAGAGTTTGCATGCCTTGCGGAAGGCTCTGAACTCGTTGCGTTCTCCGTGGAACTTTTCAGGAGTTGGGACTCTGGGTTCAGGTAGTAGCATAACAATTGCGGGAGCTGCTGGCATCCCAGAAGTGGAAGGTGCTTGAGCAGCAGAGGCAGACAAGGTCTGTATTTGACCTTCCAGCTGGGTATAACCCTGTTGTAAGTCCTTTACAGCTTGTGTTAATTCGGCTAGGTGTTGGCAGAGTTCCTCCATAGGAGAGGGTCCTTGCACAGGCTCAGACATGGCTGTCTGCTACTGTCATGTACCTGGTGATGGAGCCTGATATGCAGAGGACGGCCTCTCTTACAACTCTGACTTGGAGCCCCTGATAGAGCTGACAGGAAGCACCGAGATGCAGAGTCGCATGAGTGCCTGGCGGGATCACTGAACCTGGAGCTGGATCGGAGCACTCGGCCGGGCTGTAGAGGTGTCTGTAGGAATCCTAAAGCAGTGGTAGGCAGGTAGCTGGAGTGAGTAGACAACCGGTCCCCACAGGCAGAAGTGCAGGTGCAGCAGAAGGGATGGTGGCACCCTCGAGGCTGAAGAGAAGGCAGGCACAGGGAAGCCGGGTCATACACAAACGGGCATGTCAGGAACAGAGGCTGAAGTGGAAGTGGAATCAGATTACAGGCCGGGTTGTCAGCAGACTGGCAGCGAAGTGGCAGAAGGAGCAGGCAGATGCATAGTAGAGGACAAGCCGGGGTCGGATGCAGGCAGGAAAGAGGAACGTCAGGAAGCAAGCCGGGTCACAACAGGTACGGAAGTCAGGTAGGTAATTGCAGGATACACAGGGAACGGTGTAGAGCAGACAGCACTGAGTCTGGAAACTGACTGAGTTTAAGTAGCCTGTTTGGGTGTCAAAAGCTGTCACAGGGTATGTGTGCACCAATGGAATTCTGACAGGGGCAGAGGTAACAGGTCATCTTCTTCGGCAGCCATCTTGGGTGCTGGCATGCCCTTCCTGACAGGCAGAGGTAACAGGTCGTCTTCTTCTGCAGCCATCTTGGGTGCTGGCATGCCCTTCCTGACACAGCCACACACCTGGTACGTGACAGCATAATCCAGCCAACATGTCAGAGGCAGATGGAGGTGTTTCCCCTCTGGAGGTTTTATGCCAACAGGTCACTGCTCTCACTCAAGCAGTACAAAGATTGCAGGAACGCTACTTCCAGCTGGAAGAACATCCGCAGCATTTGACTGGGCCACCTGCCCAGGCAGATCAAGCTCTACCCTCCACCAGTTCTGCAACCTCTGCACCAGCTCAAGAATGCACCACCACTACCCATACAGTGGTGTTCTCTCCACCTGAACCATGGGTACCAACTCCCAAACTATTCTCCGGGGACCAGAAAAAGTTTAGATCGCTTAAGAATGCTTGCCTGTTGTACTTGACCCTAGAACCACGGACTTTCTCTCGAGACTATCAAAGTAGGGTTCATTGTCTCCTTACTAACAGATGAATCCTAGGCTTGGGTTCACAGCTTATTGGAACAAAAGAACCCGGTCATCAATTCTGTGGACTTGTTTTTTAATTCTATGATGCAATTATAAGATGATCCACAGTAGGTAGCCACTGCTGAAGCTGCCCTACATGCTCTGCAACAAGGAAGGCGCCCTGTGGAGCACTATACAGTAGACTTCTGTAAATGGTCCGCTGACACGGGATGGAATGAGGCAGCCTTAAAATATCAGTATCATGCAGCCCCCCCACCCCAAAGCACCTTGTCCCCATGTTGATGAGGACAAGGGCCTCTTCCCGACAACACTGGCCGTTGGTTGTTGGGGCCTTCGGGCAGGGGGCTTATAGGAATCCGGGGGCCCCCAGATCCCATCCCCCACCCTATGTGAATGAGTATGGGTTATATTGTACCCCTACCCATTCACCTGGGGGAAAAAGTGTCAAAAAACCACACTTCTCCCGGTGTCCTGTTCTTCTCCCGCTCTCTGGCCTCTTCTCCCGATGTCCGGTTCTTCTCCCGCTCTCCGGTTCTTCTGCCGTGCTCCTCTGCTATCTTCTGCTCTTTTGCCGCTCTTTTGCTAGTGGTGGCCCAGTCTTCTCCATCATCTTGTTCCTTCTTCTCTTCTTCCGATGTTGACACAACGCTCTCTCCTGCTCTAATGCTGTAAGCAACAACTTATATAGGCATGGGGCATGGTCACCGGGTGATGTCACCCGGCCCCCTTATGATGTCACAGTCCTGGGGCATGATGGGACTGTGATGTCATAAGGGGTGGGGTCACCGGGTGACATCACCCCGTGGCCACGCCCCATGCCTATATAAGGCGTTGCACACCTCGCACACAGCATTACAACGGGAGAGAGCATTGTTTCAACATCGGAAGAAGAGAAAGAACAAGACGACCGAGAAGACCGGGCCACCACTAGCAAAAGAGAGGCAGAAGTTAGCGGAGGAGCCCGTCAGAAGAACCGGAGAGTGGGAGAAAAAACAGACACCGGGAGAAGAGGCTGCAGAGAGCAGAGAAGTCAGAAGAAGAGCTGCCTAATAAATTACTTTAAAAACCTGTCTAGTGTGGTTTTTTTATTTGACACTTTTTCCCCCAGGTGAATGGGTAGGGGTACGATGTACCCCATACTCATTCACATAGGGTCGGGGGGCCAGGATCTTTAGGCCCCCTTATTAAAGGGGGCTCCTGGATTCCAATAAGCCCCCACCCGCAGACCCTGACAACCAATAGCCAGGATTGTCGGGAAGAGGCCCTTGTCCTCATCAACATGGGGGCAAGGTGCTTTGGGGTGGGGGGGCCGCAGGACACCCCCCTGCCTCAAAGCGCACCCCCCCATGTTGAGGGCATGCAGCCTGGTACGGTTCAGGAGGGGGGCGCTCGCTTGTCCCCACCCCCTTTCCTGACCGGCCGGGCTGTGTGCTCGGATAAGGGTCTAGTATGGATTTTGGGGGGACCCCCACAAAATTTTTTTGGCATAGGGTTTCCCCTTAAAATCCATACCAGACCTAAAGGCCTGGTATGCCCCTGGAAGGGAACCAATGCCTGTTTTTTATTTCAAATTTGGCGCGGCGTTCCCCCTCATGATTCATACCAGACACCTGTCAGCAATGCCAGTCGCTCATCAGGAAAGGAAAAAACAGTTTTCCTTTCCCAATGAGTGAGCCAGAGCGAGATGTACAGTACCCTGTTGCCGAGAAACATATTCTTGCGGTCAGGTACTGTAAGTCTGCTAACTGCTTGAATGTCCAACCAATGTCCAGCATCCATAAGGATATACCATCAGTCTATCGAGGATTCTCGGTTGTCTTCAACAAGAAGAATGCTGATGTCCTTCTACCTCATTGGCCATATGATTACCCAATAGAGCTCCTTCCAGGTTCTGAAATACTCTTTGGCCGCATATTTCCTCTCTCTGAAAAGGAGCTCAAGACACTACGGGAATACCTTGATGAGAACTTTGAAAAGAGATTCCTTCGGCCATCATCCTCTCCTGCCAGGGTCCGGCATATTTTTCATAGAAAAAAAAAGATACGATCCTCAGACCATGTGTTGATTACAGGGAGTTGAACAAAATCACTAGTAAAAGACTTTACCCACTCCCTCTTATTCTAGAGCTTTTTCAGAGGTTCCGTAATGCCCGAGTCTTCACAATGCTAGATCTGTGAGGTGCCTACAACCTGATCCGCATTCGCAAAGGTGACAAATGGAAGACGGCATTCAGAACACAGGGCACTTCAAATACCTTGTAATGCCATTCGGACTCTGTAATGCACCAGCCACATTACAGCATCTGGTGAATGACATATTTTGGGAGTTCCTGGATCATTTCATCATTGTCTACCTTGATGACATTCTCATTTTTTCAGCTACCCTAGAGCTTCATGGTTCACATGTGGAGAAAGTGTTGTCAACTTTAACCACTTAAAGCGGGGTTCCACCTAAATTTTGAACAATATCTGTATGTATTCTCTTCCTTGCCTAGATGCTGACATGCTGTTTAAAAAAATTTAAATCGCCGTAATTACCTTTTATTTGTCTATTCTTCTTTGCACTTCCTGGTTCTCCTCCCGTGGGAGTAGGCGTGTTTCTAGCCTCTCCCAGACTCCTGGGAGCTAGTCTCAGGCTTCCCAGGATGCCACTGAGCATGTGCGGGAACGAGCGGTGAATGCTGGGAGCACAGCATTCACCACATCCAGGAAATAAATGCTTGTGGGCTTCAAATGCCCACAATGAAGATGGAAACCGCATGCAGTGAATAATATAAGTTATTCTTTCCGATGAAATCTGACACAGGCGAACATATTACACACAATATGTGAGTATGTAATGCTGAGAAGAAAAGTTTGTGAATGAACTCAAAAAAAAAAAAACGATAGATAGGTGGACCCCCGCTTTAAGGACCGAGCCTCTTTCTGAGATTTGTTTACAAGTTAACAGTTTTTTTTGCTAAAAATTACTTAGAACCCCAAACATTATACATTTTTTTTAACACCCTAGAGAATAAAATGGCTGTCGTTGCAATACTTTCTGTTACACCGTATTTGCGCAGCAGTCTTACAAGCGCACTTTTTTTGGAAAAAATACAGATTTTTGAATGAAAATATAAGACAACAGTAAAGTTAGCCCAATTTTTTTATATTGTGAAAGATAATGTTACGCTGAGTAAATTGATGCCCAACATGCCACGCTTCAAAATTGCGCCCGCTCGTGCATTGGCATCAAACTTTTACCCTTAAAAATCTCCATAGGCAACATTTAAAAAATTCTACAGGTTGCATGTTTTGAGTTACAGAGGAGCTCTAGGGTTAGAATTGGGGAATTTAACATGTGTGGTAAGAACACCATTTTCATATGCGGGCGCTGCTCACGTATGCGTTCGCTTCTGCACGCAAGCTCATCGGGACGGGTGCATTTAACATTTTTTTTTCTTATTTATTTTACTATTTATTTTTTATTTTTACACTGTTTTTTTTTTTAAAAATGTCGCTTTTATTCCTATTACATGGAATGTAAATATCCCTTGTATTAGAAAAAAGCATGACAGGACCTCTTAACCACTTCAGCCCCGGACCATTTGGCTGCCTAAAGACCAGAGGACTTTTTCCAATTTGGCACTGCATTGCTTTAACTGCTAATTGTGCGGTCATGCAATGCTGTACCCAAACTAAATTTGCGTCCTTTTCTTCCCACAAATAGAGCTTTCTTTTGATGGTATTTGATCACCTCTGTGGTTTTTATTTTTTGCGCTATAAACGGAAATTTTGAAAAAAAATTATATTTTTTACTTTTTGTTATAAAAAAAATCCAATAAACTCAATTTTAGTCATACATTTAGGCCAAAATGTATTTGGCCACATGTCTTTGGTAAAAAAAATTTCAATAAGCGTATATTTATTGGTTTGCGCAAAAGTTATAGCGTCTACAAGCTAGGGTACATTTTCTAGAATTTACACAGCTTTTAGTTTATGACTGCCTATGTCATTTCTTGAGGTGCTAAAATGGCAGGGCAGTACAAACCCCCCCCACATTACCCCATTTTGGAAAGTAGACACCCCAAGGAAATTGCTGAGAGGCATGTTGAGCCCATTGAATATTATTTTTTTTGTCCCAAGTGATTGAATAATGACAAAAAAAAAAAATTTACAAAAAGTTGTCACTAAATGATATATTGCTCACACAGGCCATGGGCATATGTGGAATTGCACCCCAAAATACATTCAGCTGCTTCTCCTGAGTACAGGGATACCACATGTGTGGGACTTTTTGGGAGCCTAGCTGTGCACGGGGCCCCGAAAACCAATCACCGCCTTCAGGATTTCTAAGGGTGTAAATTTTTGATTTCACTCTTCACTGCCTATCACAGTTTCGGAGGCCATGGAATGCCCAGGTGGCACAAAACCCCCCCAAATGACCCCATTTTGGAAAGTAGACACTCCAAGCTATTTGCTGAGAGGCATGGTGAGTATTTTGCAGCTCTCATTTGTTTTTGAAAATGAAGAAAGAAAAAACATTTTTTTTTCTTTTTTCAATTTTCAAAACTTTGTGACAAAAAGTGAGGTCTGCAAAATACTCACTATACCTCTCAGCAAATAGCTTGGGGTGTCTACTTTCCAAAATGGGGTCATTTGGGGGGGTTTTGTGCCACCTGGGCATTCCATGGCCTCCGAAACTGTGATAGGCAGTGAAGAGTGAAATCAAACATTTACGCCCTTAGAAAACCTGAAGGCGGTGCTTGGATTTCGGGGTCCCGTACGCGGCTAGGCTCCCAAAAAGTCTCACACATGTGGTATCCCCGTACTCAGGAGAAGAAACAGAATGTATTTTGGGGTGTAATTTCACATATCCCAATGGCATGTTTGAGCAATATATCATTTAGTGACAACTTTGTGCAAAAAAAAAAAAAAATTGTCTCTTTCCCGCAACTTGTGTCACAATATAAAATATTCCATGGACTCGACATGACTCTCAACAAATAGCTTGGGGTGTCTACTTTACAAAATGGGGTCATTTGGGGGGGGTTTGAACTGTCCTGGCATTTTATGCACAACATTTAGAAGCTTATGTCACACATCACCCACTCTTCTAACCACTTGAAGACAAAGCCCTTTCTGACACTTTTTGTTTACATGAAAAAATAATTTTTTTTGCAAGAAAATTACTTTGAACCCCCAAACATTATATATTTTTTTAAAACAAATGCCCTACAGATTAAAATGGTGGGTGTTTCATTTTTTTTTTCACACAGTATTTGCGCAGCGATTTTTCAAACGCATTTTTTTGGGGAAAAAACACACTTTTTTAAATTTTAATGCACTAAAACACACTATATTGCCCAAATGTTTGATGACATAAAAAAGATGATCTTAGGCCGAGTACATGGATACCAAACATGACATGCTTTAAAACTGCGCACAAATGTGCAGTGGTGACAAACTAAATACATTTTTAAAAGCCTTTACAGGTTACCACTTTAGATTTACAGAGAAGGTCTACTGCTAAAATTACTGCCCTCGATCTGACGTTCACGGTGACACCTCACATGCATGGTGCAATTGCTGTTTACATTTGACGCCAGACCGACGCTTGCATAGTTACATAGTTACATAGTTACATAGTAGGTGAGGTTGAAAAAAGACACAAGTCCATCAAGTCCAACCTATGTGTGTGATTATGTGTCAGTATTACATTACATATCCCTGTATATTGCGGTCATTCAGGTGATTATCTAATAGTTTCTTGAAGCTATCAATGCTCCCCGCTGAGACCACCGCCTGTGGAAGGGAATTCCACATCCTTGCCGCTCTTACAGTAAAGAACCCTCTACGTAGTTTAAGGTTAAACCTCTTTTCTTCTAATTGTAATGAGTGGCCACGAGTCTTATTAAACTCTCTTCTGCGAAAAAGTTTTATCCCTATTGTGGGGTCACCAGTACAGTATTTGTAAATTGAAATCATATCCCCTCTCAAGCGTCTCTTCTCCAGAGAGAATAAGTTCAGTGCTCGCAACCTTTCCTCATAACTAAGATCCTCCAGACCCTTTATTAGCTTTGTTGCCCTTCTTTGTACTCGCTCCATTTCCAGTACGTCCCTCCTGAGGACTGGTGCCCAGAACTGGACAGCATACTCCAGGTGCGGCCGGACCAGAGTCTTGTAGAGCGGGAGAATTATTGTTTTATCTCTGCCTTTGCGCGAGAGCAGGGGGGACAGGGGACAGGGGTGCTTTTTTTTTTTTTTTTTTTTTCTTTATTATTTTTTTGCTTTTTTATCTTATTTTTAAACTGTTCCATTCATTTTTTTTTTTTTAAATCATTTTTATTGTTATCTCAGGGAATGTAAATATCCCTTATGATAGCAATAGGTAGTGACAGGTACTCTTTTTTGAAAAAATTGGGGTCTATTAGACCCTAGATCTCTCCTCTGCCCTCAAAGCATCTGACCACACCAAGATCGGTGTGATAAAATGCTTTCCCAATTTCCCAATAGCGCTGTTTACATCCGGCAAAATCTAAGTCATGAAATGCTCGTAGCTTCCAGTTTCTTAGGCCATAGAGATGTTTGGAGCTACTCTGGTCTCTGATCAGCTCTATGGTCAGCTGGCTGAATCACCGGCTGCATTCTCAGGTTCCCTGTTGAGACAGGAGAGCCAGAGAAACACACGGAAGACAGTGGGGGGGGCATTCCCTCCCACTGCTTGTAAAAGCAGTCTAGAGGCTAATTAGCTGCTAAGATTGCTTTTACATGAAAGCCGACCGCTGGCTGAAAAGAATGATACCAAGATGATACCTAAACCTGCAGGCATCATTCTGGTATAACCACTCAAAGTCGTGAATGGCGTACCTGAAGACAAAAAAATGGTTAACAATAAAACACAGTAAACGGTAAAGTATAAAAAATTGCATACCTGAAAAGTAAACATGATAAAACATAATAACAATAAATCATTGCAGAATAGAATACAGTAAAAAAGAGTAGAACAATAGAGAGAGAATAGAGAGAGAGAGAACAATAAAATGACAACTATTTTTTTTTTATTTTATATATTTTTTTTTTTTTTACACTTTTTTTTGTAACTAACTTTTATAACTGTGACCGGTTCCAGGTTCGGGTCTCTCAAAATGCGATGGCATCTTGGGAGACCTTTGAAAGTGTGCCTAGTCTGTGCAATGCTATACCCTATGCTAATACTCAACTAGTGAATGGTAGCTTTCAAAACATTCACCAAGGCAAAGACCAGGATTGTCAGGACAGGAGGGACAATAATAGCGGGTGTCACGCCTATATCCGCGCTTGCTGCAGACACAACATCTTTTTTGAGGGGGTTCGTTGGGTAGGGGTACTTGGGAGGACATAAAAATGCCTCTCATGCAGCCGACTGCATTTGGTTGGGGATGTGAATGGGGGAAGTACGGGTGCTGCAGAAGCGGTGGGTTCCCAATTAGGATTGGCGAATGCAGCAGGAAGGGCATTATGGGCATGATGGGCCTGTGTTTGTCTTCTTCTTGGTGGCAGCGGGACACTACTTGTGCTTGCCACCTCACCAGCTTGAACTGCACTTATGGGACTCGCCACATCACCAAGTGTTACTGCAGTGCTGGTTTGACTACGACCGGGGTGTACTAGGCTGCTGGTGCTTGCCAGTTCACCAAAACGCTACCAAAAAAACTGTTAGCGATCGCAGGGATCAGGCCTGACTCTGCGAACGCTGCAGTTATGCGTTTAGTGTTTTGTAAGTGACAGTGATCGATCGATACTGCACTTGGGTGGGCTGGGCTGGGCCGGGCGGAGGAGCAAAACGCAGGTGCTAGAAGGTATCTGGGCTGAACCCGCTAACACTGTGTTTTTGGGAACCCTAAACTGCTGGGGACGCTAGTATAGATCTGATCGGATCAGATATTGATCCGTTCAGATACTATACCACTAAGGGAGGCGCATGCTGCGTGCATGGGTGTTAGCACTACTGGCGCTAACCTGACGATGCCTGGGGCTGGTGCTTGCCAGTTCACCAAAATGCTACCAAAAAAACTGTTAGCGATCGCAGGGATCAGGCCTGACTCTGCGAACGCTGCAGTTATGCGTTTAGTGTTTTGTAAGTGTCAGTGATCAATCGATACTGCACTTGGGTGGGCTAGGCTACCACTAAGGGAGGCGTATGCTGCATGCGTGGGTGTTAGCAGGACTGGCGCTAATCTGACGCTGCCTGGGGCGACGCATATCACCGCCGGGCGATCAGGGGGCTAAACCTTTATTCGGTAATAAACGGCGGGTGCACTGACACTATAAAAAATAAACGAACTAACCAGCGTCACCCGTAACAGTTATACGGTGATCAGTGGTGAAAGGGTTAACTAGGGGGCAATCAAGGGGTTAAAACATTTATTAGGTAGTATATGGGGGTCCTTGTCGCTATAAAACGCTGACGGCGAACCTAAATATTTACCTCACTAACTAGCGTCACCAGTGACACTAATACAGTGATCAGAAAAATGATCGCTTAGCAACACTGGCGACGGGGGGTGATCAAGGGGTTAAAACTTTGTTAGGGGAGTATCCTAGACCTAAAGGGGGCTAACAGTAACTGTCCCACCACACTAACTGTCACAAACTGACACCATGCAGTAATCAGAAAAAAAAAATGCTTGGTGTCAGTGTGACGGGGGGTGATTGGGGGGTGATCGGGGGGGGATCGGGGGGTAAAGGGGGGTGTATTGTGTGCCTGGCATGTTCTACTGTGTGTGTAGTGTGTTTTCACTCACAGTGCAGTCTTCTCCCCTCGGCGCCGGAACGGAAAATACCAAGCCGAGGAGAGATGATATCATTTCCTTTGCTGCTGTTTAGCATACAGCAGCATAGGAATGATCTGATTGGCCGTCGGCGATCGCGAGGGGGGGCCACGAATGGACGGTCTCCCCCTCACCTCCGATCGCCGCTGGACAAAAGCGGACCGCCTCGGGCACCAGGGGGGTCCAATCGGACCCCCCGTCCGCGGGAGGCAGATCACATATATGTACGTGATTCTGCCTGCCCGTGCCACCTTGCCGACGTACATCAGCGTGAGGCGGTCCTTAAGTGGTTAAATATGAGATCTGGGGTAAAAAAGACCTCAGATCTCATATTAACACAAATGCAATAAAAAAATTGTCATTTAAAAAATCATTAAAAAAAAAATGGCCCTTTAAGAGCTGTGGGCGGAAGTGACGTTTTGACGTCGCTTCCGCCCAGTAATTGTATGGAGATGGGTGGGGGCCATCTTCCCCTCACTCATCTCCATACCTAACAGACAGGACGCGATCTCCTCTGCTGCTGCTGACGGCTCCGGTAAGCGGCGAAGGGCACCGGATCGCGGCGGGAGGGGGTCAAGTCTAGTCAAGGCTATTCTGGAATGGCCCGCTCTTGTAGATAAAAAGGGGCTACAAAGGTTTGTTGGATTCACAAACTTCTACAGAAGATTCATAAAGAACTTTTCTGCCATCATCTCGCCAGTCACCCAAGTCACCCAAGTCACCCACCAGCATACCCGATTTCAGTGGTCGCCTGAAGCCCAAGCAAACTTTGACAAACTAAAATCCCTGTTTACGTCTTCTCCAGTTCTCCAGCACCCTGATCCTGCTTTAACTTATGTTTTGGAGGTTGACGCTTCAGAAGTAGCCACAGGGGCAGTCCTGTCACAACGTCAGGGTTTTAAAGCGTTGCTCCACCCTGTTGCCTTTTCTTCACACAAAATGAGTCAGCCGGAAAGGAACTATGACGTTGGGGACCGAGAACTCCTGGCTTTAAAGACAGCCATAGAGGAGTGGAGGTATCTTTTGGAAGGAGGCGCACACCCTATTATGATTTTCCATGACCATAAAAATCAGGAATATCTTCGAACAGCCAAACGTCTAAGACCCTGACAGGCTCGTTGGGCATTGTTTTTCTCCAGATTTAATTTCCACATTACCTATCGGCCAGGGTCAAAGAATGGAAAAGCCAATGCTCTATCACGGATGTTTCCCGACACCCCAGAGGTAACAATACCTGACACAATTCTGCCAAGCCAAAACTTCTTGTTACTTCAACACGATTTAAAAGCATCAATTGAACAAGCCTCCGTCCAATGCACAAAATCAGAGGCTTCCTCTCTAAGAAGTCAAGAAGGGTTCTTGTGGCATCAGGATAAGATCTTTGTCCATCAACAAACCAGGTTACAGGTTTTGAAGACTCTCCACGATCATCAACTTTCTGGGCATTTTGGGGTTTGAAAGACAACAGAACTCATTCAGCGGTCCTTTTGGTGGCCCACCTTGAAATTGGATTGTAGGAGGTATTTGAAGTCCTGTGCCATCTGTCAGCGCAACAAGGGGTCCAACGCCAAGGCTTGGTGCTTGTTGAAGCCATTGCCAGTCCCGGAGCAGCCATGGAAGAAAATTTCAATGGATTTTATAGTGGATTTACCCCCATCAGAAGGGTACACAACTATTTTTGTAGTAGTGGATCGCCTGTCTAAAATGGCTCACTTCCTGCCTATGATAGGCACACCTTCAGCTATGGATACAGTAAATATCTTCATTAGAGAGGTACTCAGACTACACGGCCTTCCTGATAGCATTGTTTCGGATACAGGGATCCAGTTTACCTCAAGATTTTGGAGAAGTCGAGGGTGCATGTGAGAGGCTCACCAAGATGGCCGCATAGCCACAGAGCTCCACACTGTCTTGGTCTCCCGATCAAAGCCAAAGCCAACAGAGCCCACCGAACGAGCCGGTTCTGCCTCCATCTGACCCAGAGAAGCCCAGGGAATCGCCTGATATAATCGGGCGCCGCAAGGAGGAATCTCTCCCGCCAGTTGGAAGCCAATATACAGCTGCCCGGATCCTCCAAAATGGTGACCGCCAGTCCATGAGGCATAGCTCCGGAGCAAGAGGAGTCCTTTGCAGACCAGGACACTGATCCAGTATCAGATGCCACACAGGGAAAAGGCACATTGAGTAACCCACACATGGCCTCACTATCTCTCACATCCACAGAGTCACTAATAGACAGAACCTTGGGAGGATTGCATATGACTCCCATGAGTGGCTTTCTAACCTCCCCAGATCACTGTTCAAGCGGATCACAATTCTCCCCTCACTCCCCTGCAGATCTGACTGCTGTGATGTTTGCCTTCTCTACTAGGGATGAGCCTGATGTTTGAGTCAAACATAAGTTCAATTCGAACATCGGGTATTCGCCTGTTCGCCGAACAGCGAATAATATGCGGTGTTTGCAGCAAATTCGAAAGCTGTCGGAACACCGTTAAAGTCTATGGGACACTAACATGAAAAATCAAAAGTGCTAATTTTAAAGGCTTATATGTAAGTTATTGTCATAAAAAGCATTTGGGGACCTGGGTCCTGTCCCAGGGGGCATGTATCAATGCAAATTTTTTTTTTTGTTAAACTGCGTTTTTTTTTTCGGGAGCAGTGATTTTTTTTTTTATGCTTAAAGTGAAACAATAAAAATTAAATATTCCTTTAACCACTTCCCCCCTGCCTATAGCAGAACAACGGCCGGGCGGTGGTTCAGTTATCCTGACTGGGCGTCATATGACGCCCTGCAGGATAACAGCCACCGCGCGCCCATGGGGGCATGCATCACAGCGATTGGTGGTGCGGTGTGTCAGTTTGACACACCGATACACTGATCTAGGTAAAGAGCCTCCGGCGGAGGCTCTTTACCACATGATCAGCCGTGTCCAATCACGGCTGATCACGATGTAAACAGAAAGAGCCGGTGATTTGATTTTCCTCACTTATGTCTGACAGACGCGAGTAGAGGAGAGCCAATCGGCTGCTCTCCTGACGGGGGGATCTGCGCTGATTGTTTATCAGTGCAGCCCCTCGGATGTCCACACTAGACCACATGGGAAGCCGCTAGGACCACCAGGGAAGCTCCTAACATGTGGATGGCCAGGTACATCCCCCATGGCCAACCACATATGCCAATACATGCCCAATATATGCCAATCAGTGCCCACAAGTCAGTGCCCAGGCACTGACTGACACCTCTATGGCACAATAAAAAATAGTGATTTCCAGCAATGCCACCCATCAGTGCCCATCCGTGCCCACCTATCAGTGCCCATCTGTGTCACCTATCAGTGCCGCCTATGAGTGCCCATCAGTGCCGCCTATGAGTGCCCATCAGTGCCACCTATGAGTGCCACCTATCAGTGCCCATCAGTGCCACCTCATTTGTGGCACCTCACCGGTGCCCATCAGTGCCGCTTTATCAGTTCAGCTATATCAGTGCCTGTCATTGAAGAAGAAAACATACTTATTTACAAAAAATTTTTATTTTTTTTATTTTTTATAAATTCTTTATTTGCAAAGAGGCAGGAAAACCGCAATATACAAACATCGATAGAACAGGCACAACAATTTTCCACATTTTATATACATTTCTACTGATTAATCCTTACTAGACTAGCAATACCGCCTGATAGCGTGTGTACTCTTATACAGTCTTGTCCTAGTTAGCCGGTCTACAATTTAAGGAGGCCTGCTGTGCCATGCTTAGTATTATGTATTACTTCTTAATGTATTTTCTTTGCTTAATTTTCTGTGTTCCCCCTCCTTTTCCCTTATCTGTACACCGTAGCATGTGAACAGAAAAACACCAAAAACGGAAGAGAAGGAGACAAGGAAGGTATAGAAAGCGAGGGGGAGAGGAACGAGAAGGAAAGAAGAGAGAGAGAGAGAGAGAGAGGGGAAAAAAAAAAGGGGGGGGAGGGGAGGGGGTGGAAAAAACCACCCTCTCTAGCCACACTTACAGTGTCTCCACTTTCCTATTATCTAGGCCACCAGCTCTGCGTACTCTTCTGAGTAGAAAAATTGGAGCCAATAATACCACTTCTTAGAGAACTGTTCTCCACGCCCCTGGTCAATGGCCACTAGGTCCTCCATTTTGTGAATGTCAACTTTTTTTTCAACCATACTGCGATACCCAGGGGCTCCGTCCTTTTCCAGCTCAGGGGGATGCAACTTTTCGCTGCTGTAACCAATGAGCTTAGGATTGATTTCCTGTATGCCTTGCTTGGTATTTCGTGATGGTGTAATAAAAAGAACTCAGGGGGCCTGGGCAGCTCCCTATCTGTAAACTTCTGTGTGATCCGGTGTACCTCTGACCAGAAAGGTGCTAGAAGCCTACAAGACCAGAATATGTGAAGAAGAGTGCCCTCTTCCTCTCCACACCTCCAGCAAACATTCGTGCTCTGAGGAAACATCCGATGTAATCTGTCTGGCATGTAATACCAATGTGATAGGACCTTGAACCCTGCCTCCTGTTGGGCCGCACAGATCGAGGTCTTGTAGGTAAAGAGAAATATTCTTTCTGCCTGTCTCTCGTTTAGTTTTATTCCCAAAGCTCATTCCCACTTGGCTAGATAAGGGGGTCTAAATCCCTTGGGGGGTGAGATAAGGAGCTGGTAGGTTAATGAAATGGCATGACGCAACGGCTCCTGCTCCGAACAAATAAGTTCAAATTCTTTTAGTTCTCACAAGAAAGGCGCCGGCGAGGGTTGAGCTCTAAGAAAATGAACTAATTGGACCTTTTGCCAAAAAGAAAGGCTTGCCAGGAGGGAATCATCCATGATTTCCTCCCTTGTCATCCATTTCCCATTCCCAATGAAGTGACGGAGCTGAGACCTGTTACTCCCCTTAAGAGCTTGGAATCTGGGTTTGTTTACTCCTGGGCTAAAGGCAGGATTACCAATTACTGGGGTTAATGGTGAAGGAGCGGGCACGATCGAATGATCTCTAAATATGTTTTGGGCCATTCGCCACGTCTCACCCACTGTAGGATGGTCCGTTATGCGGGTTGGCAAATTCTTTTGACACCATGGCAGTCCCTCTAATTCCACACCCGTCAAGCACCTTTCTATTTGAATCCATTGTTTTAGTGTCCCATGACGACACCAGTCAATTATTCTTGTCAAATGACAAGCTGAATAATAGAGGGCCACATCTGGAAGAGCCATTCCACCGAGCATTTTTGGTAACCGTAGGATTTATTGGGCGAGCCACGGGGGCTTCCTAGCCCAAATGAACAAGGTCAATTCCCGATTTGCTGCTCTTAAAAATGCCTTGGGGATCCTGACGGGTAGGGTCTGGAGATAGTATAGAATGCGGGGCATGACGTTCATTTTTACTATACTGCATCTTCCAAACCATGAAAACAAGCCCGTTTGCCATTTCTGCAAGTCTTTTTTAATGTCTCTCAGCATGGGAGGGAAATTAGACGTGAATACGTCTTCCAACTTCTTTGGTAGACGGATGCCCAAGTATTTAATACAGGAGTTACACTTAAAGGGGAAATCCGCTTGCAGCAGTTTAGCCAATGAATTCGGCATAGATATATTTAGGGCTTCCGATTTTTGGAAGTTAACTTTAAAATTAGATAATTTACCGTATTCCCTGAGCTCTGACATCAAGTTAGGTGTGGAGACTAGGGGATTAGATATAAAGAAGAGCAGGTCGTCCGCAAAGGCTGCTATTTTGGGGGTCAAGGAGTCCTTTAGGTGTATCCCCGATATGTTAGGATTATCTCTCACCATATGGAGAAAGGGCTCCAGTGCTAAAATAAATATTAAAGGGGATAAGGGACACCCCTGTCTTGTCCCGTTGGCAAAAGCAAAGGGGGAGGATAGCAGACCATTTACTTTCACCTGAGCCGGTTGCCTAGAATATATGGCTAGCATCCAGTTCATCATCCTCTGTCCTAATCCTATGTGAGATAGGGTCTCGATCAAGAAGGGCCAGTTCACCCTATCGAACCCCTTTTCGGCGTCGGTAGAGAGAAGTAGCATCGGGATTCCCTTCATATGAGCTGCGTGGATAAGGTTGATTGCTTTCGTGATGTTATCCCTCGCCTCTCTGGAGGGCACAAAACCAACCTGATCTGAGTGGATAATTGACGGGATCCAATCCGATAGTCTCATGGATAGAACCTTGGTGAAGATCTTTAGATCCACATTAAGGAGGGATATAGACCTATAGTTCTGGTAATACAACGGGTCTTTCTCCTCCTTTGGTATCACAGAAATGAACGCCCATAATGAGTCTTGAGGGAGACTCGCCCCCTCTCCTGTGCCATTATAAGCCGCAAGAAAGTGCGGTGTTAGGATACCCCCAAATGTCTTATAGTATGTCAGCGAGTACCCGTCTGGACCCGGGGCTTTACCTTTCTGGATGCTGGCGATGGCCCGTGCTACCTCCTCCCCCGTTAGTGGTTCCTCCATAGTTGCTAATGTCTCATCAGGCAGCCGCGGGAGTCCCGATTTCTGAATATACTCTTGTATGGCCTCCCTTTCCTTTAATTTATCACTAGCTGAGGAATGTTGTGGGAGGTTATATAAAGAGGTATAATACTTGCGGAACTGTTGCGCAATGTCCTCCGTATTATGTACTTTGTGGCCCTGTTCTCCCATGAGCTCCGGGATAAACGTTTGTGCTCTCTGGGCTCTCAAGGCCCTCGCTAGCAATTTCCCACATTTGTTGCTGTGCTCATAGAAAGTGCGTTTGCATTTCGTGATCACTGCCTTAGCTCTGAACATCGCCAGGGATCTCAATTGATTTCTCAGAGTTGTGAGCTCCAAAAGTGTTTGGGGTGCAAGGGATTGTTTATGTATGGATTCCAGTACCCTAATTTTATCTAAGAGGTCAAGGGTTTGCTGAGCCCTTGCTTTCTTGAGGCGGGAGCCTATTTTTATTAGAATTCCTCTGATAGTGCACTTGTGTGCCTCCCAGATCATCTGGGGTGCACTATCCAGGCTCGCATTGTCTGTAAAAAAAGTTTCTAAGTTCCCTAGCCACTTCCTCCACCACTTCAGGATCTTGAAGTAGTGAGTCATTAAGCTTCCATTGCCATTGTTTAGGCACATGTGGTATGAAGTCTATGTCAACAAAGACTGGCGCATGGTCTGAGAAAGTAATGGACCCTATGGAGGCCGATCGTACCCTAGACAGAATGGATTGGGGTAGCATAAAAAGATTGATTCTTGTATAAGAATCATGAGGATGAGAGTAGAAGGTGTAGTCCCTCTGTGTCGGGTTCAGCACCCTCCACACATCCACCAGGTGGAAGGCATGAAAGTTCCTTTTTAGACGCTTGAGTGCCACATAGGAAATTTGGGAAGTTTGCCTAGACGCGTCTAGGTGTTGGTCCATAGTAAAGTTGAGGTCTCCCCCCAGGACCACCGCCCCCTCAGCAAAATCTTGTAATTTCGTCACAACAGACTCAAGGAATCTAATCTGACCAGTGTTGGGGAGGTACAAGTTCACCAGAGTTACTAAGGAGCCGCCCAAGGTACCCTTTATCAACAGTGCCCGTCCCTCATTATCATTCCACTGGTCCTTCAGTGTCCATGGCGTTGCGGCACGTATTAAAATGCTAACCCCCTTTGACTTAGATTCGGACGAGCACCCATGATATGCAGTTGGGAAAAAGCGATCTCGAAGTCTTGGCATTGCATCTTCTCGAAAATGTGTTTCTTGTAAAAAGCATATATGGGCCTTTGCTTGTTTCAAGTTAGCTAGGACCATAAATCTTTTCTCAGGGGTATTAAGTCCCTTGACGTTGATAGACATTAATCTGATAGTATCCCTGGAGTCCATGGTGCAGGCTAGGCTTAGGAAAGGGGTGCAAACAAAAAAAAAAAAAAAGGGGGGGAGGGAGGGGTAGAAAAGGTAAATAGAAATAAGCGGAAAGAAAAGGCAGAAAAGTAGAGAGCGGGTCACTGGAATATCAGTATACCCAAAAAAAGAAAAGAAAAGGAAACTAAAACGCTTATAGCGTTTGGGAGACTTAGTCTCAAAACACCCTTGGGACTACTAAACCAAGTTCCAGAGGGATGTTATCCTAATTGGGGTAGTGGCTGAACACAACCGAGGTCGGGAGCTCCCCAACCAGACCCATACTAAAAGAAACAAATATAAGGCAAATAAATTGTCCTTACCCATTATATAATCAAAGGTAACTCAAGTAGGATACCGAAGGGCTCTGCGGAAAAATACAAATTAAGATACATGACCCTTTTGGAGGTCCTATGTCGCCCGACACACACCACTTCCTGTATCCGGACCCCAGTTTTCCAATAACCTACCTATAGGACACCGTTATATCTGTCTAGTATCCAGGGTGTGTATCGGGCGGGTGTCTGAACCTTTGGAGCAAAAATGAGGCACAACCATTTGGCATAATAATAACAGTTTCAACTACATGCTTGTCCATGCTATATATATCGTACCGTCATTTCAGCAATAACCCTACATCCCCACAGCATTGATCTCGCCACTAACTCCGCCCGGAACCCAGGACACCTCCCCCCAATTCCTGAAAATGTTCTGGGACCCCTACCCCTCCCCCCAAGTTCTTCCACCACCAATACACTAAATAACTGCTGCAGATCTATCATCTGTTGTCCCTAAGGGGCCAAGTTGAACACAGTTTACCGTGAACTAGAGTACTTATTGATTAACGATGTCATGTGGGACCTGAGAACTCCAGATTGTTAAGATGTTAAAATAGAGTACATTCCAGGTTGTCTCAGATCAATCTAGTTATTCCTTGTTGTAGTTACTCTGCAGGATTCAACTTTCCATTGGGTGGTAACATAGGTGTGGGTCAGGAGGGGTTGTCTGTATCATGTCCTGGGACAGGGGGAAAGCAGGTATCCTTATGTGGCCCTTCCGCAAGATCCTGGAGAGGAAGGGGTGCTCCACCTGGATAGTCTCTCAGCTTTTGGGCCTTTAAGAACTGCACATACTGTGATACGGGTGGGAGGGCATCTCTGGAGTCCCAGCAGAACCATGTGGGAGACCAAACAGAAAAACACCAGAAACAAAAATAGAAGCAATAAGAGAAGGAGATGGGGGATGAGGACTGCCAACACAGAGCCAATCAGGTATGCTGTAAATATTGTATGATCCTCAGAGCACTCATCTCATGCTGCATGTCACTTACATTGAAAGTGATCACAGGTCTTACGGCTCCGGTTCTCCTCTACCTATTGGCGTGGGTTCCCGTTGTCTGCGCCTAGTTGATCGGCGAGGAAGGCCCACCAGAGCGCTCTGCGGAGCCGGACATAATTCTCTGCTTGGTAGGGGACCCAACCAGTCTCTCAGCGCCACCGGTTCCATCCCTAGGAAGGAGAATAGATCTGGGAGTTCAGCGTGTCTGCGTAGTGTGAACGATTCACTGCCCTTCCGGATTGTCAACTGGAGAGGGAATCCCCATCTGTATGTTAGCTCTGCACGGCATAGTTGCTCCAGCAGAGGCTTCAGCATAGCCCTCCTCGTGAGGGTCGCGCGGGCCACGTCCGGATAGACAGAGACATGCGCCCCATCAAAATCCACTGGGCCCTTGATGCGTGCTGCACGCAGGATCTGCTCCTTGTGGCTGTATCTGTGCAAGCGGCATAATACATCCCGGGGCCGTTCAACGTCATTGTGTTTAGGGCCAAGAGCCCTGTGTACTCTGTCAAATTCTAGTGTGGTTGGAATATCTCCATCCAAAATTGTACGTATCAGCTCCCGTACTATCGCCAACATATCCTCCGGGCCGGTAGCTTCTGGTATGCCTCTGAACCAAATGTTCTGACGGCGGCTGTGGTTCTCTAAGTCCTCGGCATGTAGCTGCACCTCAGCAAGCTGTTCTTGGCAAAGCTGCTGTATTCTCTCCAGCTGTGCTACTCGGATTTCCATTGCCCCCATCGAGGCTTCCTCTCTGGTCAACCGCTCGTCAACCTCCCTGACCTCCGTATGAACCTCCTGCAGGTCTCGGCGGTGCTGTTCCGCCACTCTGAGGACAAGTGCCTCCATGCCTGCCTTAGTGGGGAGGGCCTCCAGATCTGCTTTAGTAGGCAGGGCCCTAAGCAGTTCTCTGATATCGGAGTAATCTCTGGTATGTTGCACAGACAGACTTGCTACCGGCTGGCTGCTCACCAAAGGGTTTAGTAGGTTCGGGATCCCTGTCAGAGATTGTGATCCCGAATACTGTGAGGTCGCCATGCCATCGGAAGATGAGGATGGTGCACAGGCCGCGCCACGTGTAGATTCAGTACGGGCCTCCGGATTAGTTCTGTTCTTTTCCTTCAGATAACAGTCGATTTGGGCTGCCGGGTTCGGCTTGGGAGTACCCTTGTACTTGTCTCTCTTGCGATAGCTCATGACTGGGTATAGAAATGCTGATTTAGCAGCATAACAGCCTTGATTGCTGGGTCTGGATGCGGGAGCTCAGCCACCAAGTGACTTCACCCCGCCATGTCCAGTCCACACCCTTTTTACAAAAAATTTTAACAGAAACAAAAAACTTTTTTTTTTTCAAAATTGTCTGTGTTTTTTTACTTGTTGCGCAAAAAATAAAAATCGCAGAGGCGATCAAATACCACCAAAAGAAAGCTTTGTTTGTGGGAACAAAATGATAAAAAATGTGTTTGGGTACAGTGTAGCATGACCGCGCAATTGTCATTCAATTTGCAACAGCTGAAAAGTGGCTTGTGCAGGAAGGTGTATAAGTGCGCAATATTGAAGTGGTTAAATATTGTGCCTGGGGGGGTGTCTATAGTATGCCTGTAAAATGGCACAGTTTTCCCGTGTTTGGAACAGTACCACAGCAAAATGACATTTCTAAAGGAAAAATTGTCATTTAACCACTTACCCACCGGGCACCTAAACCCCCTTCCTAACCAGACCAATTTTCAGCTTTTGGTGCTCTCACATTTTGAATGACAATTACTCAGTCATGCAACGCTGTATCCAAATGAAATTTTTGTCCTTTTTGTCCCACAAATAGAGCTTTCTTTTGGTGGTATTTAATCACTGCTGGGTTTTTAATTTTTGTGCTATAAAAGAAAAAAAGACTTTTTTCACAAAATTGTCATATTAGCAGGTTATTTCTCACACACAGCATATGTATACCACAAATTACACCCCAAAACACATTCTGCTATTCCTCTCAAGTATGGCGATACCACATGTACTGACACTTTTGAAGGCCCTGGAGCACCAGGACAATCGAAACGCCCCAAAAATGACCCCATTTTGGAGTCTTTTGAACATATCATTTTTTTTCTACAAATTTTTGGAAAATGTGGAAAGAAAATGCATTTTTTTTAACACAAAGTTGTCCATTTATACAATATTTCTAACACATAGCATGTACTTACCAAAAATGACACTCCAAAATAGACTCTCCTATTCCTTCTGAGTACGGCGATACCACATGTGGGAAACTTCCACAGCCTGGCCACATACAGAGGCCGAGTACAGCTGAGTATGGCTGAGTATGGCTGGGTATGGCTGGGGGTGGATGGGGTGGCTGAGCATGGATGGATGAGTATTGCAGAGTATGGATAGCTGAGCATGGATGGGTGGATAAGTATGACAGAGGGATAGCTGAGCATGGATGGATGAGTATGGATGGATGAGCGTGGATGGCGGGATGGCTGAGCATAGATGGTGGGACGGCTGAGCGTGGATGGCGGGATGGCTGAGTGTAGATGGATGAGCGTGGATGACGGGATGGCTGAGTGTGGATGGTGGGACGGCTGAGCATGGCTGAGCGTGGATGGCTGAGTGTGGATGGTGGGATGGCTGAGCGTGGATGGCGGGGTGGCTGAACGTGGATGGCGGGGTGGCTGAACGTGGATGGCGGGGTGGCTGAGCGTGGATGGTGGGATGACTGAGCGTGGATGGCAGGATGGCTGAGCGTGGATGGTGGGATGGCTGAGCATGGATGGTTGAGCATGGATGGCGGGGTGGCTGAGCGTGAATGGCGGGGTGGCTGAGCATGGATGGCGGGATGGCTGGGTGTGGATGGCGAGATGGCTGAGCGTGGATGGCTGAGCGTGGATGGCGGGATGGCTGAGTGTGGATGGCAGGGTGGCTAAGCGTGGATGGCAGGATGGCTGAGTGTGGATGGTGAGATGGCTGAGCGTGGATGGATGAGCATGGATGGTGGGATGGATGAGCGTGGATGGCAAGATGGATGAGCGTGGATGGATGAGCATGGATGGCGGGATGGCTGAGCGTGGATGGTGGGATGGCTGAGCGTGGATGGCTGAGTGGATGGTGGGATGGATGAGTGTGGATGGCTGAGCGTGGATGGTGGGATGGCTGAGCGTGGATGGCGGGATGGCTGAGCGTGGATGGTGGGATGGATGAGTGTGGATGGTGAGATGGATGAGCGTGGCTGGTGGGATGGCTGAGTGTGGATGGATTATACAGAGGGATGGATGGCTGGATTTGTCACTGAGCAGTGCTGTGGGCACTACACATCCAGCCCACAGCACTGCTGCATCCGATCTCTCCCCTCTCCACTCACACTGTACGGAGAGGGGAGAGAGGAACCGGATATCACGCTGGTTTGTTTACATGTGACAGATCGATCACATGGTAAACGGCCGCTGTCAGCGGCCATTTACCGTGATCCGTGATGCGCCGGGTCAAGATGTTCCCATGTACGTGCCCCAGGGGGCGTGCAGGAGCGCGATTCTGGGAGGACATCATAGTACACCCTCCCAGAGTTAATGAACCACCCTGTAGCCGTCATTCATCTATGGGCCGGTTTTTAAGTGGTTAAAACTGATCATGGCTGTTATGAATTGTTGGGTCTTGACGATACAGATAATTGAAAAAAAGAGTATGGGATCCCCTCCCGTCCATTACCAGGCCTTTTGGGTCTGGTATGAATATTAAGGACCCTACAACCTCCACGTAAAGATGGTCTACTCCGGGACATAATCGTAAAGCCCCACTTTTATGCAGCCAAAGAGGGGATGATGAAAGCATCTAGGACCTCGGAAAAACTTTTACTCCAAGGTCACCAAGTCCATATTTTTGCTGATTTTTCCCCTTACACAGTGCAAAAAAGGCACGCTCTGAAACCACTACTCCAGGCCTTAATGCAAAAAGAAATCACGTACAGATAGGCCTTCCCTCTGCACCTGAATTTCTAATACCAGAATAAACCTTATGGCTTCTCAACATTTGGGGAAGGAGAACATCTGCTAATACGTCTGGAGATCATCCCCCAGGAAATCCCTCAACCGACTACCACCAGAGGACCCCCTTCCACGAAACGCCCTTCACCACCTAGCCCACTAACCCCTGTCTGGCAAAAGTAGCAATCGAAAAGGTCGAAAGACTCTTGCCCCCCTGATGAGAAGCACCTACATGCTGGAAATTCCACTGTGCTCCTCCTGGACCGGATCTCCGAAATCCTAGAGGTTTCCAACTGAGTCGCCCTAAAAGTACAACCGAACCCCCTTAAGGGGAACTTTTCCCTTTCCATATTGAATCCCCTCCCTCTGAACTTCAACTCCAATGGCCATGATGAATAGGATTGTGATGACTACCCCTCTACTCCGACCCACCTAATCACATTTACTAATCCTACTCTATCATCCCCACCAAGCCTCCCACATATGTTGGAGGGGCTTGTGTACATCTCTCCGACACTTCCAGAGACACTGGTCACCCAAAGTTCAGGATACACTAGAGACTCAGGTAATGAGATGGGGTTGGATGGGGGTACAACTTCTAGCCCAACCCCACCGGGGAAAGGCATGGCAAAAACCCTTAGCAAGGTGGGGTCCCACAGGAAGTCATCAGCAAATATACAAACGGGCTACTGCAACTGTTGAAGTGGAGTCTAGTGACAACAGCAGGGGATCTCCCAGTTTAATGGACCTCCTGCTGTAGTCACAGATCCTCAGCAAGAGGGCTCCTCTTATATTTTCCATGGTCTGTACAACATCAGGGCTCTGTCTTTCATTAGCGATAACTTGTTTGTAATGGCTGGTTGACCGGAACGGGCACAATGCACCTCCCATAGTCACTGTGAGGATGAAGATCTTCTTACAGGGACAAAGTGTCTTACCCAGGAAGAGGGGTGCATTCTCTCTCCTGGGGACGAGGGGATAAGGGACAGATCTCTTCCCCACTCAACTTATTTACTTACTAAATGTTTACATTTATGTACTAATTAACTTCTTTTTTTCTTTCTCTCTCTGTGCTATTCTAGTCTCTTCTCTCTCTCATGCATCCAGTTCTCAATCTATCCAAGAACGTGGAAGGACCTGTCCATCTCAGGATCACAAGCTCGGGCTACAAGGGAAAGTATGCATCCAACACTCCTCCAAGACAACATTCCTTTTGGGGTAAGACGCCATTCATTTTAGAGCACTTCCACCTCTCTGATCCATGACTAACATAACCTGACTCTGTCCATTCTATCCCACAACACTCAGGGGCTAAACTCTGCGGTAAAACGCAGGAAGCTACTCCAACTATACCATACCCTGAAGGCAAATATCATTCTCCTTCTAGAAATGCACTTCCCAGCTTCATATAATCCTACATTCCTGTGACAGACTCACCCGGGACAGAGGCTGTTGGAGGGGACTGAATGTGAGCCTCTTGCCTACAGATTATGGGCCCTGGCATTTGGGGTACCCTTGAGGTGTTGTTACTTTGGCTTCAGATCCTTGTCCCCCAGGACACACAGACTCTGGGGACCCTGTATTTGCCATATTAGCAATAGTGACTGAGTCATACTGTTGGGACACATACTGTGAGGAGATGCTAATATCAACTCCACTCACCTGTCTGATGTCTGCTATAACATGCTTAATGTAAATGAGTCTAGCCTGGCTCATCACAGGTTCTAAGGGTATTCCACACATTGTTGTTTGTTCTAATTAACCCTGTGTTGATGTTTATGGTAATGTGTATTGAATAGTCAATGGCTAGGAGACGAACAGTCTACTCCTACTATAGTTTGTTGATGACTAGGCTGGGGAGGGGGGGAGATCACTGTTTGTATTGTTAATTGTAATTAGCTCCTGCTATTGTGAGAAAATGTCCTGTGGTTGTACTTATGATAATGTATAATGTACTGTGTGAAGCTCGGTGACCAGAAGTTTGTTCTAAAAGGTCATGTCTCTTAGTCACCTAGGCTGGATAAAGGATTAGATAATTAGCTCATGTTAATTGGGTTAGGTTTTAGTTATCCTGCTGTATATATTTGTGTGAGATCTCAAATAAAAAGTCAGTCCATGTTAGCAGTGAAACAAGTGTCGCCTTGTTTTGTGCTTGGGAGCGGTTGGAATATCTGATATCTGTATCCAGACTGGGAGGAAGTGGTATACTGATGTTAGCACTCAAGTGGAGTGTGGGACGTTCCGTGACAATTCCTTCACCAACGATTCCCACAATTCTATTTGGCTAATGCCAAGAATAAAACGAGAGGAGTAACTATTGGCTTCTCCCACAATTTTAACTTCACTCTATCAGCGATAGAGACCCGGGCGGACTGTTTCTTCTGATTGAAGGGTCCATAAATGGAGGGACATACACATTTGTCTCGTACTATGCCCTGAACAAAGGCCAAGGAACTTTTTTTGACTCTATGATGACCACATTAATACCACACTTGAAAGGCACTGTCATTCTAGGGGGAGACACGAACTTACCATTTGACCTATCCCAGGACAAGTCCAGAGCGATCTCATCCACAGCTAAATGCCCACCTAAACAGAGCTTAAAAATCACGCAATTGCTAAACAACCTTAGTCTAGTAGATATATTGAGGGAACTGAATCCATACACCAAGGACTACACCCACTATTCAGCTCCACACCAGACCTATGACAGGATAGACCATATTTTCATATCAGCCTCATCCATCCCACTAGCCGTTACTTCTAAGATCAGAGACACTCCATTATCAGACCACTCTATTATGTCTCGATCCATGCAATGCACCAGAGGTTCGGAGAGACACTTTATGTGGCGTCTCAACGAATCCCTATTAAGCAACCCTGTTCACTGCTCCACCCATGATAAGTCACTACAGGATTACTTCCTTAATAATGATGATGGGACTACCTCCCTGTCCACACTGTGGGCAGCACATAAGTCAGTAATGAGGGGCACACTGATTCAGCTGTCCTCTCGCATAAAAAGAGAACACAAAGCAGAAGTCGAGAGGTTAAACAAAGAATTTCTAGACTTGAGTAAATCAAATAAAAGTAATCCTACATCTGACTCTTTACTCAATTTGGAGAAGGCCCGAGTACAGCTTAACCTAGCCCTCACCACAGTCGGGGCAAATTTCTATTATCAATTGAACAAAATAGGATCTAAACTGGCAGCAAAGTTGAACCCAAAGACACAATCTACCTAAAATTCGAAACTCCACGGGGATCTGACCCAAAACCCAGTCCGCATCATGCAGTCCTTTCAAGAATACTACTCCAAACTGTACACTGACAATAAACCTCCTACCACTAATAAACTGGACTCCTTTCTTCAGGACCTAACACTCCCCAAATTAACGGACAAGCATAGGGATATTATGTATAGCCCATTTTCAGCCGAAGAAGTTCTAGGGGTCATAAAATCTCTGAAACAAGGTTCAGTCCCAGGCCCGGACGGATTCTCAGGTGGTTACTATAAAAAATTTGGATCCACTCTAGCCCCCTACCTGACACGATTTTATAATTCACTGAAGGGAGGGACCCCGATGGATATGGATTTAATCTTTCATTCCTGCCAAACACCATACCTGAAGCCTCAGTACCAGCAGTTCAGGATCACATAACATTTATCCAGACTAATTACCAGACCCTCTGAGAAACTATACAGAAAGCTCAAAAGGACTTCAAGAGACAATCTGATAGAAGGAGAAGAAGCAGTCTTAGCTTCTAGGTTGGGGACAAAGTATGACTCTCTTCTGTTAACCTCAAATTGTCTTGACCTTCCAGGAAATTGGGGCCAATGTTTTCTGGCCCATTCAAGGTCAAGAGGGAAGTTAATCCTGTGGCATTTGAACTGGTACTGCCAACATTGTATCAGATTCATCTGGTGTTTCATGTCTCGCTGCTTTAACCAGTCATGCCAAGCCCTTTATCTGGGAGAGATGAAGTGCCACCTCCTCCAGTCTCTGTGGATGATGAACCAGAATTTGAGATAGAAGCTATCCTGGACTGTCAGAAGAGAGGTAGGAAAAAAGAATTTCTTATTAAATGGAAAGGGTATTCAGCAGAGGAGAACTCTTGGAAACCAGCGGGTAACATACATGCCTCTAGACTACTACAGGAGTTCCAGGATAGACATCCTGAAAAATGGGCTTGTTTAGGCATCTGGAGGCTGCCCCTTGGGGGGGCACTGTCAGGGAAATGGCCGAACACGGACTGGCAATTCTGCCCAAGACAATCATGGCTGCCATGGTGCACAGTCTGACTAATGTTGGTGGCACTTCCTCCTTGTAACCTGAACAGACCACATGACTTACTTCCTGGTCTATTTAGGCCTGCTGATGAAGCTGCTCATTGCTGGATTATCTTCAGCTTCTCCTTGATCCTGTGTTCCTGTGTATCCTGATTGAACTTCTGTTATTGACCCAGCTTGCTCTGACCTGTGATCCTAGTATCCTGATTTACCCTTGGCTTGTATTTCTGACTTCTTTCTGGCTTGCTCCACCATATCTGACCTTGCCTTGGCTTATCAAATCTTCTACAGAACCATCTTCCTGTGTTTGACCCCGGCTATCCATTCTCATTATCTGAACTGATCTTACTGTGTATGACCCCCGGCCTGGCTCTCATTTCTGTCTCTGGTTGCTACTCTGTCAAGGTTACCTGGTACTCAGCAAGCACACCAGCTTTACAGTTCATCCAGTCTGTTCCTGCTACATCACGGTGACCAGCTCATCTCATCTCAGTACCTGGCAAACCATGCTTCTCTGGGCACTGCTCTCCCTGTATCACTTTCAGGGAAGCGCTGCACTTAGCCGCAAGGGGAGCCTTCTCGGCCTCACACCTGGTATGTGACACCTACACTGGTATGGTAACCCTGACCCTGGGGTGGCAGCAATCAGGAACACTGTTGATGAATGCACTGGTCTGCCGACAGAATGATTGGTTTTGGCGGTGATCAGGAACACCTTGCCTGGCTGCACTGGTATAGTGACATTGAATTGGAGAGATTGATGATCAAGGCTCCAATGAAGCAAAAAACATACAGGAAGGTACTGGGACTTTGATGTGAGTTCATACAAATTAGTGAGAGGAAAAAAAACATTCAGAAAGCTCACTGGATCATTTAAAGCTGCTTCCAACAAACAGGGCTACCCCCCCCAGTGAGTACTCTTGAAGATTTCCAGAAAAAAAAACAAAAAAAAACCACCATGCACTATTGGAAGGAGCTCCTGACCAATGGATACATAAACTCAAATGAATGTATTAGTTCATACAAAAAACATTTATTAATATGATCTAATAAATACATTTAGATTATTTTATCCTTTTGTCTGTTGCTCCTTTCAGTACAGCATGCTTTTTTCTGGCTGTGCCCAGGCTAGAAATATAGAAGAGTGAAGGCACAAAAAAGCCCATGTGGTCCATTGAGTCCACCTCTTTTTTATACTTATATATAAAAAAACACGAAAGAGTGATGGCAGAAAAAAGACCAAATTGTCCATTAAGTCTGCACAATTTTTTATTTATTTTTATTTACATATTTATTACTTTTTTGTCTGCTTATAGATCTATATTTGTCCCAACTATGTTTGAATCTACTTACTGTTTACTGATTTTTTTTTTTGTAAAATAATACTTTCTATGAATAGTTTTGAACTTTCCTCCTGCTAGTTTGAGGTCATGCATGCATGTTCTTGATCTTAGCTTCATATTAGTAATACTGCCCTCCTTAACCTTATTCACACCCATAACATATTTAAAGGTTACAGTTAAGTCCTTCTTTCCCTTTTCCTCTGAGGTCTCTCCTAATATGTTTTATCGCTCAGACCATTACCAATTTTTATAGGGTAAATGCAGCACCTAAAAGTAAAATGATAGTAAAGTGTTTGTTGGATAGTGCAAATAACTCAAATATAAATATATTGTGAGGAGGTGTGTTTGACCCCCTGGATGGGTTCACCACACAAAATCAGGCACAGCAGACAGCATTGTAGGTGAAAAAAAAACAAAGGTGCGGTTTATTTATGCTATATGCAGTGAAAAATATAACAGCAAAACAAAAAGAAACATGAAAAGAAATCCTGATCAATTTTTTTTTTTTTCCAAATAATTTTATTGGTATATATGAAGTAGTGACAGTAAATCATAACATCATAACAGGTAACAAAACCGGTGCCATCAGTACATGGAATCAGATAGTTTACAATTAAAACAGTTCAAAATCATATCATTACAAAACAGATGTCACATTTAAATTAGAACACACATTAATCAATGAATGGATATGACAGACCAAATGGTGAAAGAATTTTGTGAACGAGGATCTAAACGGATTTTAGAAACCGTGGTTTATTTTCTGGAGGGTCTATTCATTCCAATCAAGTTGATCAAGATGAGTCTGTCCTCATCCCAGGCACCCCTAATGGGATCATACTGTGTGAGAGATGAGGCAGTATGTTAGTCTCCCGTTGTGTTCACAGTGTTGATCCAATCAACGATGGATATCTGCCCTCTATGTCTAATGCCCCGTACACACGGTCGGATTTTCCGATGGAAAATGTCTGATCGGAGCATGTTGTCGGAAATTCCGACCGTGTGTGGTCTCCATCGGACATTTTCCATCGGATTTTCCGACACACAAAGTTGGAGAGCGGGAGATAAAATTTTCCGACAACAAAATCCGTTGTCGGAAATTCCGATCGTGTGTACACAAATCCGACGGACAAAGTGTCAGGCATGCTCAGAATAAATAAAGAGATGAAAGCTATTGGCCACTGCCCCGTTTATAGTCCCGACGTACGTGTTTTACGTCACCGCGTTCAGAACGATCGGATTTTCCGACAACTTTGTGTGACCGTGTGTATGCAAGACAAGTTTGAGCCAACATCCGTCTGAAAAAATCCTAGGATTTTGTTGTCGGAATGTCCGAACAAAGTCCAACCGTGTGTACGCCCTATTAGATATTGTATTGTAAATCCTCATTCTGTTGAGGTACTGTAGTTTTATGTAGAGTTGAGGGTAGAACACGGTTGTGGAGAATCTAGAATTTTGGGTCTATAGGTAATGGCCAAGCATTTGTTGGATATCAGGTATGAGTTTGCAGCTAGTGGGTACTTGGGTTGTACGTCAACAGGGAGTGGGAAGGGGGGAATTCAGGATGGAATGATGATATTCAGATGCGTAGGTAGGCATGGCGGATATTGTACCTGTAGCATAAGGGATTGGATATATGGGAAGTGGTAATATACATTTATTGTGAGGTGTGGTTATGGGTTGAGGAGAAGCTCCCGGTATTTCGAGGAATATTTGAAATGAATCCAACATGCCCATGTGTTTCGGTATTTCGTCGGGTTGTCTTTAGCTTGATGGATTAAGTCTTCCATTTCCGATATCCGCTCAATACGCTGAAACCAATCGGCTAGTGTAGGTGTAGCGGTGTTCCTCCAGTACACTGGTATGCATTGTTTAGCTGCATTTATTAGATGAAGCAGGAGAGATTTTCTATAGGTGGAATGAGGAAGCAATGTGTGGTGTAATAAGTATTGAGCCGGTGTGAAGTCTAAAGTATAGGTCGTGATGTGTGTGATTGCATTGTGAACTGTATCCCAAAATGATTTTATATGAGGGCAATCCCACCAGATATGAAACAGGGAACCCACGTCAGAGTTACATCTCCAGCACATTGGCGAGATCGTTGGATGGTATCGGTGAATTTTATCAGGTGTACGGTACCATTCTGAGTATATTTTGTAATTGTTTTCTTGTGCCGAGATGTTGATAGAGCCTTTATGAATATGTTCATAAATGCATTCCCATTCTTCCATGGGTAGATCTAGCTTGAGTTCCCTCTCCCATTTCTGGTTTATTGAATTTGATTTAGGATCATTTTCACTAAAGAGAATCGAGTAGATCGTGGATATAAGATGTCTTTGTGGTTCTGTGCTATTACACAGAGCTTCAAAAGGAGTTAGTTCAATAAGCCATTGTGTGAAAGGTTTGGCACTATCCAGGAAATGTTTAATTTGTATAAATTTGTAGAAAGGGATGTTATATTCTGGAAATTGGGAAGATAGCTCAGTAAATGGTAGAAGTGTATCATTTTGAAAGAAGTGATATGCTCTAGGTACAGGTACAGTGCCATCGTGCGTCGGGTTAAGAAGCGATATACCAGGTGGGAAAGCAGGGTTATCTCTTAATGCGGTCATCGGGCCTGGTGGGGGGTTCCATTTGAGTGTGTGGGAGGCTGCTTTGAAGGAGGAAAGTGTGGGTCCCGTTAATGGGTGTGTTGAACATTCTGTGGGTATTGTCTTATTGTCAATCCATGGTAAATGGGAGAGAGGAACCTGTGCAGAAAAATCTTCAATCGTAATCCAGTCTTTAGTGAGTTTGTGGATGTGCCAATCGATTATTCTAGTAAGGTGGCATGCGGACTGATATTTATGGATGTCGGGAAGGCCTAAGCCGCCTTTCAGTTTGGGGAGAGTCATTCTATCCTAGCTTATTCTTGGGGATTTGGAGGCCCAGATAAAATTTCTGCAGATTTTTTTATAAGTTATGAAAAATGATGTGGGGAGTTTAATCGGTATGGTTTGTAGTAAGTATAGAATACGCGGTAATATATTCATCTTTAGAATGGCGATCCGTCCAAACCAGGAAAACTTGCCCGAGATCCATTTGTGAAGATCCTTTTGGACATTCCACAGTATTGGTAAATAATTCCTAACATATAAGTCAATCCAGGTCAGTTTGACCGCTTACTACACATGTAGATTCCTGTATTGGAAATTTGTACGTTCTGTATATAATTCTATTCTATTTTGTATGTATTGCACACTACCCTCACTCTGCACACGGCACTAATAATGTTTTCAGTACATGTTTCCATTCTTTCAAGTCCTGATTAGAATTGGCCTGCCTGTGTAATGCCCCTTGTTACCATAAACGTACAATTGTAATATTAATGTGATACCTACGTAATCATGTGCATAAAAACCTTCAATTGCATCATAATAAAGCAGAACAGTAATTTGGAAAGATGCTGAACATATATTTTGTGTCTTTTCCCTACTGCAGTAGTTATTATTAATTTGGAATCACTAATCAATATGAGGATAGGAGTTGCCTATCATCAATTTAACCAAGTCAGCATGGTGAGCCAGCCAGGAAGGGATTCCAGGTGACCCTGAGTATCCAAAACGAGGAGCTTGAGACGATCCGGGGATTTCTGATAATCAGCCGGCTGAGGTAAGCCTTTTGCTTACATTTGAGTTATCAGACTTCCTTGATCGGTAAGGCATTTTTGGGACAAAGGGTACCTATTTTACTTCCCTTAATCGAACTGTATTGATTGGTGGTTATATGTTATGTTGTCCCTGTCTATTGTCAATCGGAGTGTTATAGATAAGAAAGGCAAGAATAGTGCTGTTCACAGGTATATGTAGTAAATCTGCTAGATAAAGTAGTTTAGAGGCAAGAGGGTATAGACACATGTAGAGAAGACTGGCCAGTCATAATGGGCATTGAATTGAGTAAGGGAATGAAGGGTAAGAGACCCTCAAAAATGCCCAGCGCAAGAGGAGCGCTATATATGAACCGAAGGTGCAGTTCCACCTATACTGAGCCCCTAGATAAATGGTTAAAGTAGACAGGGATCCACAATGGGTAACTGGGTTACCAAGGTCCACAGGGACTAAGAATCATGCAGAGTAAACAGCTAGAGAAACGGTTATCTATGTGAGCAGGATGGATGAAGGGTGACATTTAACACTAGACAGAAAGGGACATTTTCATGTTAAGTTGTGGGATGAATTTGGGGTCAGGCACTACAACTATTAGAGTCACAAACAGATAAATGAGAGGTAAAACAGAATACTTTATATGTTGTCAGAGAGGGAAGATGGGATGAGCACTCTGGCTGCCCGTCTGATCATAGAAGCTAGATATAAAAGATATCTGAACAAAATAAGGAATACGGAATTTAAGGCAGGGAAATATTAAAGAGTTAAAAGAAAGTGAGAGAATGATATGCATGTGTTGTGTACAAATGCGAAAAAAGTAAGTGATTTAAGAGAGATATTGGTGTATGTGTGTGCGAATGCTGGGACCTTTAGAGGTCAGTGATAAGCTGGAAGGACACCATGCCAATTCCATTTTTTTTAGACAAAACATTTATAACAAAATGTGCCTGGTTAACGAATCTAATGATAAACAATGCGATCACAATTATTTTGAATCTGTTTTCCAAACATGGTAAAATGAAGGTTACATTTAACCGTGTATTACACAAATTGAATATCCTTTGATAGTGGAAACAGTGCATTTAAAAAAGGGAAATTAAGTAAAATTAAGTAATAATGAGTATTCATTTCTAATATGAGTTTAACAATTATATTAATAATATAGATATATTGAAACTGGTTTAGACAACCTTTGGTTGGAAATGAAATCCAGGTTATTGGGGAAAAAATGGGATTAGTTTAGATTAAGATAACAATTTTGTAATTTTACATTTATTCAATAAGCCCTTATTGAGAGGAAAAAAAGATTAAGATGAGGTTGTTATTTGTAATACAGCTGCCATAATATTTAACAAAGCCAAGATGGATGGGATGCATAAGAAGTTTTTCTACAAAAATGAACTTTTAAGGTTTTTGATAATAACTTGATGTGCGGTCCATGATGTGAGAGTAATAATAAATAAAATTTAAATTTAACAGACCCATCACATCAATTCCACACACCCTGTTAGGATAGATGCCACCTGCAGCCAGTTGTTTTATAGTTTTTGATGCTTTCTGGTCCATCATACAGATTGTTGATCCTTTTGTTTTATTTATTTTTATTTTTGAAATCCAAAGCAGAATGTGTGGATTGTGAAATGATGCGCCCCTTTTCCTTGTAAGTGCAGTGGTATAAGCAGAAGAATATTTTGGATTTATGGGCATCTCTCCATGACCGCAGGGTATTGTTATCATTTATTATAATATTGCCAGGAAAAAGTTGACTTTTGAAACATGAAACTGGAGTTCTTACACAAACAGCATGATAGAAAACAAGCCATTGTAATATATTTATGCAAGATGGACCCAGTAATGAAGGGTTCATCCCGATATATCAGAACTGCAGCTTTTATGCAAGATTGCTATTAGACAAAGTTAGATATTGTTTTGGTCAAACATTTAATTTTTAATGGTCCGACATTCTGTGCAGCAAATATACAGCTAACTAAATGTTTGTCTAATGAAAGGTTTAAAATATGAGTTTGTTTATGTATAAATCTAACAATGAAAAAATGCGTACATTTGAATCCAGCCACCTTATTGCCTCTATTGGAGGAGGCTGGAGACAAAGGAAGACACATGTGTTAAATTGATGGTGTAGGAATCAACTGCTGTGAGCCCAGTGTGGGACACACTCCCTGAAGACCCAGATATTAAATTTTTTGTAGATTTGAGTATGCAGTTTATCACCCAGAAGGATACTCTGTAATCAAAGTCATTAGATCCTTTTTCCCCAGCTCAAGAAGCAGAGCTCCATGTTTTAGCAAAGCCTGTGAGCTATAAAAAGTGTATATTTATATAGATAGTTGAGATATAGAGAGCTTTTGGTTCCATTTAAAGGGCCAGAAGTTTGTTTTTACTTCGGCAGGTAAACCAACCAAGCATGCCAAATTAATTTGATCAGCTGTTTTCAGCCTTCCAGGTTCTTGCTGAGGTAGCCATATTAACTTTAAAACTAACACATGGAAGCAGACCAGGTGACTCTAAGGATGCTGCATTACAGCCCCGGACACTTCATGGGTCTGTGCAACTCACAGATTCCACCCTAGTTCTGGCCCAGTATAGCTGGAATTAATAATTCAACTTTAACCACTTGCCGACCGCCGCACGACTATATACGTCGACAGAGCGGCACGGGCAGGCAAAAGGACGTGTATGTACGTCCTTGCCTGCCCGCGGGTGGGGGGTCCGATCGGACCCCCCACCGGTGCCTGCGGCGGTCGGCAAATCTCCCCCGGCGATCGGAGGTGAGGGGGAGGCCATCCATTCGTGGCCCCCCCCTCGCGATCGCTCTCAGCCAATAGGATCATTTCCCTGCCTCTGTATTGTACACAGAGGCAGAGGAAATGATGTCATCTCTCCTCGGCTCGGTATTTTCCGTTCCGGGCCGAGGAGAGAAGACTGCAATGTAAGTGCACCAACACACTACACACAGTAGAACATGCCAGGCACACTAAACACCCCGATCCCCCCCCGATCGCCCCCCGATCCCCCCCCAATCACCCCCCCCCCGTCACAAACTGACACCAAGCAGGTTTTTTTTTTTTTTTTTTTTTTTTCTGATTACTGTATTGGTGTCAGTTTGTGACAGTTACAGTGTCAGGGCAGTGAGTGTTAGGCCCCCTGTAGGTCTAGGGTACCCCCCTAACCCCCCCTAATAAAGTTTTAACCCCTTGATCACCCCCTGTCACCAGTGTCGCTAAGCGATCATTTTTCTGATCGCTGTATTAGTGTCGCTGGTGATGCTAGTTAGGGACGTAAATATTTAGGTTCGCCGTCAGAGTTTTATAGCGACAGGGACCCCCATATACTATCTAATAAATGTTTTAACCCCTTGATTGCCCCCTAGTTAACCCTTTCACCACTGATCACTGTATAACCGTTACGGGTGACGCTGGTTAGTTTGTTTATTTTTTATAGTGTCAGGGCACCCGCCGTTTATTACCGAATAAAGATTTAGCCCCCTGATCGCCCGGCGGTGATATGCGTCGCCCCAGGCAGCGTCAGATAAGCGCCAGTACCGCTAACACCCACGCACGCAGCATACGCCTCCCTTAGTGGTATAGTATCTGAACGGATCAATATCTGATCCGATCAGATCTATACTAGCGCCCCCAGCAGTTTAGGGTTCCCAAAAACACAGTGTTAGTGGGATCAGCCCAGATACCTGCTAGCACCTGCGTTTTGCCCCTCCGCCCAGCTCGGCCCAGCCCACCCAAGTGCAGTATCGATCGATCACTGTCACTTACAAAACACTAAACGCATAACTGCAGCGTTCGCAGAGTCAGGCCTGATCCCTGCGATCGCTAACAGTTTTTTTGGTAGCATTTTGGTGAAATGGCAAGCACCAGCCCCAGGCAGCGTCAGGTTAGTGCCAGTACCGCTAACACCCACGCACCGTACACCTCCCTTAGTGGTATAGTATCTGAACGCATCAATATCTGATCCGACCAGATCTATACTAGCGTCCCCAGCAGTTTAGGGTTCCCAAAAACGCAGTGTTAGCGGGATCAACCCAGATACCTGCTAGCAACTGCGTTTTACCCCTCCGCCCGGCCCAGCCCAGCCCACCCAAGTGCAGTATCGATCGATCACTGTCACTTACAAAACACTAAATGCATAACTGCAGCGTTCGCAGAGTCAGGCCTGATCCCTGCGATCGTTAACAGTTTTTTTGGTAGCGTTTTGGTGAACTGGCAAGCGCCAGCGGCCTAGTACACCCCGGTCGTAGTCAAACCAGCACTGCAGTAACACTTGGTGACGTGGCGAGTCCCATAAGTGCAGTTCAAGCTGGTGAGGTGGCAAGCACAAATAGTGTCCCGCTGCCACCAAGAAGACAAACACAGGCCCGTCATGCCCATAGTGCCCTTCCTGCTGCATTCGCCAATCCTAATTGGGAACCCACCACTTCTGCAGCGCCCGTACTTCCCCCATTCACATCCCCAACCAAATGCAGTCGGCTGCATGAGAGGCATTTTTATGTCCTCCCGAGTACCCCTACCCAACGAACCCCCCCAAAAAAGATGTTGTGTCTGCAGCAAGCGCGGATATAGGCGTGACACCCACTATTATTGTCCCTCCTGTCCTAACAATCCTGGTCTTTGCATTGGTGAATGTTTTGAACGCTACCATTCACTAGCTGAGTATTAGCGTAGGGTACAGCATTCCACAGACTAGGCAAACTTTCACAGGGTCTCCCAAGATGCCATTGCATTTTGAGAGACCCGAACCTGGAACCGGTTACAGTTATAAAAGTTACAGTTACAAAAAAAGTGTAAAAAAAAACACAAACAAAAATATAAAATAAAAAATAATAGTTGTCGTTTTATTGTTCTCTCTCTATTCTCTCTTTCTCTATTCTCTCTATTGTTCTGCTCTTTTTTACTGTATTCTATTCTGCAATGTTTTATTGTTATTATGTTTTATCATGTTTGCTTTTCAGGTCTGCAATTTTTTATACTTTACCGTTTACTGTGCTTTATTGTTAACCATATTTTTGTCTTCAGGTACAGCATTCACGACTTTGAGTGGTTATACCAGAATGATGCTTGCAGGTTTAGGTATCATCTTGGTATCATTCTTTTCAGCCAGCGGTCGGCTTTCATGTAGAAGCAATCCTAGCGGCTAATTAGCCTCTAGACTGCTTTTACAAGCAGTGGGAGAGAATGCCCCCCCCCACCGTCTTCCGTGTTTTTCTCTGGCTCTCCTGTCTCAACAGGGAACCTGAGAATGCAGCCGGTGATTCAGCCAGCTGACCATAGAGCTGATCAGAGACCAGAGTGGCTCCAAACATCTCTATGGCCTAAGAAACCGGAAGCTACGAGCATTTTATGACTTAGATTTCGCCGGATGTAAATAGCGCCATTGGGAAATTGGGAAAGCATTTTATCATACCTGTCTTGGTGTGGTCAGATGCTTTGAGGGCAGAGGAGAAATCTAGGGTCTAATAGACCCCAATTTTTTCAAAAAAGAGTACCTGTCACTACCTATTGCTATCATAGGGGATATTTACATTCCCTGAGATAACAATAAAAATGATTAAAAAAAAAAAAATGAAAGGAACAGTTTTAAAATAAGATAAAAAAGCAAAAAAATAATAAAGAAAAAAAAAAAAAAAAAAGCACCCCTGTCCCCCCTGCTCTCGCGCTAAGGCGAACGCAAGCGTCGGTCTGGCGTCAAATGTAAACAGCAATTGCACCATGCATGTGAGGTATCACCGCGACGGTCAGATCGAGGGCAGTAATTTTAGCAGTAGACCTCCTCTGTAAATCTAAAGTGGTAACCTGTAAAGGCTTTTAAAGGCTTTTAAAAATGTATTTATTTTGTTGTCACTGCACGTTTGTGCGCAATTGTAAAGCATGTCATGTTTGGTATCCATGTACTCGGCCTAAGATCATCTTTTTTATTTCATCAAACATTTGGGCAATATAGTGTGTTTTAGTGCATTAAAATGTAAAAAAGTGTGTTTTTTCCCCAAAAAATGCGTTTGAAAAATCGCTGCGCAAATACTGTGTGAAAAAAAAAAAATTAAACACCCACCATTTTAATCTGTAGGGCATTTGCTTTAAAAAAATATATAATGTGTGGGGGTTCAAAGTAATTTTCTTGCAAAAAAAAATAATTTTTTCATGTAATCAAAAAGTGTCAGAAAGGGCTTTGTCTTCAAGTGGTTAGAAGAGTGGGTGATGTGTGACATAAGCTTCTAAATGTTGTGCATAAAATGCCAGGACAGTTCAAACCCCCCCAAATGACCCCATTTTGGAAAGTAGACACCCCAAGCTATTTGCTGAGAGGCATGTCGAGTCCATGGAATATTTTATATTGTGACACAAGTTGCGGGAAAGAGACAAATTATTATTTTTTTTTTTTTTTTTTGCACAAAGTTGTCACTAAATGATATATTGCTCAAACATGCCATGGGAATATGTGAAATTACACCCCAAAATACATTCTGTTGCTTCTCCTGAGTACGGGGATACCACATGTGTGAGACTTTTTGGGAGCCTAGCCACGTATGGGACCCCGAAAACCAAGCACCGCCTTCAGGCTTTCTAAGGGCGTAAATTTTTGATTTCACTCTTCACTGCCTATCACAGTCTCGGAGGCCATGGAATGCCCAGGTGGCACAAACCCCCCCAAATGACCCCATTTTGGAAAGTAGACACCCCAAGCTATTTGCTGAGAGGTATAGTGAGTATTTTGCAGACCTCACTTTTTGTCACAAAGTTTTGAAAATTAAAAAAAGAAAAAAAAAATTTTTTTTTTGTCTTTCTTCATTTTCAAAAACAAATGAGAGCTGCAAAATACTCACCATGCCTCTCAACAAATAGCTTGGGGTGTCTACTTTCCAAAATGGGGTCATTTGGGGGGGGTTTGTGCCACCTGGGCATTCCATGGCCTCCGAAACTGTGATAGGCAGTGAAGAGTGAAATCAAAAATGTACACCCTTAGAAATCCTGAAGGCGGTGATTGGTTTTCGGGGTCCCGTACGCGGCTAGGCTCCTAAAAAGTCCCACACATGTGGTATCCCCGTACTCAAGAGAAGCAGCAGAATGTATTTTGGGGTGCAATTCCACATATGCCCATGACCTGTGTGAGCAATATATCATTTAGTGACAACTTTGTGCAAAAAAAAAAAAAATAAATAAATAAATTGTCACTTTCCCGCAACTTGTGTCAAAATATAAAATATTCCATGGACTCAACATGCCTCTCAGCAAATAGCTTGGGGTGTCTACTTTCCAAAATGGGGTCATTTGGGGGGGGTTTGTGCCATCTGGGCATTTTATGGCCTTCAAAACTGTGATAGGTAGTGAGGAGTAAAATCAAAAATGTACGCCCTTAGAAATCCTGAAGGCAGTGATTGGTTTTCGGGGCCCCGTATGCGGCTAGGCTCCCAAAAAGTCCCACACATGTGGTATCCCCATACTCAGGAGAAGCAGCTAAATGTATTTTGGGGTGCAATTCCACATATGCCCATGGCCTGTGTGAGCAATATATCATTTAGTGACAACTTTTTGTAATTTTTTTTTTTTTTTTTTTTTTTTTCATTATTCAATCACTTGGGACAAAAAAAATGAATATTCAATGGGCTCAACATGCCTCTCAGCAATTTCCTTGGGGTGTCTACTTTCCAAAATGGGGTCATTTGTGGGGGTTTTGTACTGCCCTGTCATTTTAGCACCTCAAGAAATGACATAGGCAGTCATAAATTAAAGACTGTGTAAATTCCAGAAAATGTACCCTAGTTTGTAGGCGCTATAACTTTTGCGCAAACCAATAAATATACACTTATTGACATTTTTTTTTACCAAAGACATGTGGCCAAATACATTTTGGCCTAAATGTATGACTAAAATTGAGTTTATTGGATTTTTTTTAGAACAAAAAGTAGAAAATATCATTTTTTTTCAAAATTTTCGGTCTTTTTCCGTGTATAGCGCAAAAAATAAAAACGGCAGAGGTGATCAAATACCATCAAAAGAAAGCTCTATTTGTGGGAAGAAAAGGACGCAAATTTCGTTTGGTTACAGCATTGCATGACCGCGCAATTAGCAGTTAAAGCGACGCAGTGCCAAATTGTAAAAAGTGCTCTGGTCAGGAAGGGGGTAAATCCTTCCGGGGCTGAAGTGGTTAAGGACCCCAGAATGAGAAGAACAAGTGGTCCACAGGGGTCAACTTCTTATGAAACAGGACTTTGGAAAAAGGTGATCATTTATGTCTGCCAACCACTCTTTTCCCTCCAGCTTGACACATGGACCGTGTCATCAGTCACAAGCAGTTATGACTGCCTTAGTAAATGAGCATGGGATAGAGCCAGGGTTCACCACAGTTGTTTTTATAACATACCTCTTCTTGTTTTACCTGTTACCAAAGGTGTTACCAAAAGCTGAATATCAATTCCAGAGATTACAAAAAAGTCACAAGCGGTTATGGCTGCCTTAGTAAATGAGCATGGGATAGAGCCAGGGTTCACCACAGTTGTTTTTATAACATACCTCTTCTTGTTTTACCTGTTACCAAAGGTGTTACCAAAAGCTGAACATCCCTTCCAGAGATTTCAAAAAAGATATATCCAGATGCCCAAGTCAGGATCTCACAAGTATGCATTTTGTCTGTATGGACATGTTTTTTAGATGTCCAGTGGCAAATGCTACTGCAAAGGCCACAGTAAAAAGTGTTATCAGAAGTAGTTTGTAAGTACAGAGTGCAGAAAGTACAGAGAGTAACAGAGGAAATCATTTTTATAGGAGAGTCCTTACTAGAAGTTTTGAGGTTTTATTTTTACACCCCCTACTGTCTACAATGTAGCGGACAAAGTAGAGTAAGAAACTAGAAAACTTTTGCCTGAATGTTTTCTTATATTTTATCAAGCCTCTAAGGGGGATGTTGGACTCTCTCCCTATGGGATTTGGTTTGGGAGTGTGTTACTCACTTGCTTATATTTTGTCTCAGCAGCTGAAATCCTCCATTCGGATCTCACAGAGAATGTTGCTGATCTTTTAAAGTTTTTGACAAACTCATTTATGTGTTTTCTCCCCAATTCCAGATCCTAAAAGTTTGGAAGAATCTAAAATTAAAGTCAGGTGACTTTTGGATTGTTAAGAGACATTTATATATAAGGAAATGTTTGGAGACTCAATACAGCATCTATTTCATGTACAGTTTTTGCAAAACTTGAAGGAAAAGTCACCTGGATCCACACCAGACACTGCAAAAATGACTTAATTAAATAAATCTCTGTGTTTGATTTGTTTCCCTCTTGTGATCACAGTCTGGGGTACTTTTTGATTCAATTACTTTAATTGTAAGGGATATATATATTTGAAAAGTAGTTTAGCCATGTTGAAGTCATATTTTGTCTTTTGTACATTTTCCATTTTATGTAAAATTGTCTGTGTTTACATATGCTGATAAGTCAGCATGCTCACAATTAAGCTAGAAGGCCATTCTGGCCACAGGAGTGTACAGCCAGTACTCTGTAAATATGTCTTATCAATCATTTGTTTTTTTACAATGATAAGTCATTTGGTAATGAAAAAAGTTGCTCAGCTATTATTTTTTCCACAGTGGAGTTTTTTTTTTGCCTCTTTGGCCAGGACTACCTCCATCTAAGTGTGTGGAGGTTCCAGGTTAAAGGTTATAGCAGGTATGGTTAGTGATCAAAATATTGATCAAAAGAGGGGAGACTGTAATGGAAATTTGTACGTTCTGTATATAATTGTATTCTATTTTGTATGTATTGCAGACTACCCTCACTGTGCACACGGCACTAATGATGTTTTCAGTACATGTTTACATTCTTTCAAGTCATGATTAGAATTAGCCTGCCTATATCTGACAAGTGGGAATGGTGCTGCGCTAATCCTACAATAAGCTATAATAAATAGGTGAATGAATGAATGAATGAATGATTTGTAAAGAGCTGCAAATGCGAACTGAATCGCCTCAAGGCGCTAATGCGTTTTGTGCTGTCATCCTCTTAGAAGAGGAAGGTCTTGAGTTTTTCCTGAAGGCCAGATAGTTTTCTTCCATGCGGATGTGAGTCGGAAGAGCGTTCCATTGCCGAGGTCCCTGGACTGCGAATCTTTGTTCTCCCCTTGCTTTGTAGCGGTATTTGGGAATGAGGAGGAGGTTTTGGTTAGATGATCACAGATTGCGATTGGGAGTGTAGTGTTTTATTTTCTCTTGGAGGTATTGAGGGGCGTTACCTTGTATGCATTTATGGGTGAGGCAGAGGGTCTTAAATGTGATCCTATTCTTTACGGTTAGCCAATGTAGGCTCCTCAGGGATGGGGAGATGGACTCCCAGGTTTTTTTTTCCTGTTAGCAGTCTTGCCGCCGCATTTTGGATGGCCTGTAGGCACGCAAGCTGATATTGGGGTAGTCCTATGTAAAGTGAGTTTGCGTAGTCGAGTTGGGAATTGATGATTGTTCCGACTACTGCTGCTTTGTCCTCTTCTGGGATGAAGGGGATGAGTCTGCTTAGCAGGAGGAGGAGATGGTGAGATCCGCTAACTACTGATCCTAATTGTGCATCCATTGTCATTTCTGAGTCAAAGATAACTCCTAGACTCTTGGCTTTGGTGCGCGGAGAGATGGTTTGTCCTAAGATGGTGGGAGGAGTCCACGGGATCTTGGTTTTGGCACTTTGGTTAGCGTGTAGGAGAAGAAGTTCTGTTTTTGACCCGTTGAGTTTGAGGGAACTAAAGGTCATCCAGTCATCTATTAAAGTGAGGCATTTCTCTAATTGCTGATGGTGGTCTTTTTGTCCGGTGATGCGAAAGTAGATTTGGGTGTCGTCAGCATATGAGTGGAAACAGAGGTCTGAATCTTTGATGATTTTGAGGAGTGGGCGGATGTAGATGTTGAATAACACTGGCGACAGGGGTGAACCCTGAGGGACTCCACAGGAGATTGTTCGGGTTTCAGAGGTGAATGCTCCTAGTTTCACTGTCTGAGACCGATTCTCTAGGAAGGATGCAAACCATTTTAGACTAGAATCTGTGGCTCTTGCTACTTCTGTGAGGCGGACAAGTAGAGTATTGTGGTCCACTGTATCAAAGGTTGCACTGAGGTCTAACAGTACCAAGAGGCATAATTCTCCATCATCTGCTGCTTCGAGGGCATCATCCCATATTTTTAGAAGTGCAGTTTCTGTGCCATGGCCAGGGCGTAAGCCTGATTGTAGAGTGTCCAGAAGTTGATGTGTGTCCAGGTGGCGTTGTAGCTGTTGTACTATCGCTTTCTCCATAATCTTGGAGATGGTGTTGAGGCTTGTTATCGGTCTGCGGTGGTTAGGGTCCTTAGGGTCGAGATTGGGTTTCTTTAGCAGGGGTTTGATGATGCCTTGCTTGAGGGTGGTTGGCACAATCCCTTCTTTGAATGACTGATTTATGAGGTGTGTTATAGTGGGTGCCAGGATGTCGGAGCATGCTTTAAGGAGTTTCGTGGGGATGATGTCATTTGGTGATGTGCTGTCTTGAAGGCTTCTCATAATGTCTTTAGTCGTGTCAGTGGTGATTGGGGTCAGGAAGAAGTCCGGTGGTTGTGTGATGTTTGTGTTGATATCCTCTTTTTGCTTTGGTTGGGTAAAGTTGGTTGTTTTTTTCTGTTGAATTGATTTGCGAATGTTGTCGATTTTGTCAATGAAGTAATTTGATAACTAATTGCAGAATTCTTGAGTATCGTTTGCTGGGGGCTCTAAGCAGGTTGGGTTCATTGACTGGGCGACTATTTTGAAAAGTTCCCGGGGCCAGTTTAAGGCAGTTGAAATGGTGTTCGAGAAATGTTCTTTTTTGGCTTTGAAGATTGCTTTGTGGTATTTCCCAGTGAGTACTTTGTAGTTTGTGTGGTTTTCCTTGGTGGGGTTTCTTCTCCACGCTCTTTCAGCTCTTCTACGTTCTTGCTTGAGTAGGGTGAGTGTGCCATTAAACCATCTTGAGGTTTTTTTTGCGGATGAGTATTCTGCGTTTTGGCGCTACTGAGTCTGCTGTTTGTAGTAATGCCTCATTTAGGGAGTTGAGTGTTTGTTCTGTTGAGAGGTTTAGCGATTGTATTTTTCTTAACAATGTAGTTTTGAAGAGTTTGGAGTGCAGTTTCTTCTGAGATCTGTGCCAGTGTGTTGTTGTTGCATGTTTCTGTTTTTGAAGGGTGGTGTTAGTGGTGATTTTAAATTTGATGGCGTGGTGGTCCGTCCATGGTAGCGGTGTGTTGTCGAATATGTTGATGTCCATATTCTGTTTGAAGATGAGGTCTAGAGTATGTCCTGAGCCATGCGTGGGAGTATTTATAAGCTGTTGGAGACCTAGTTCTTCTAGTTGGTTGATGCAGGCGGTCGCAATAGGGTCTTGGGTAGAGTTTGCCCAGAAGTTGAAGTCCCCAAGTACCAGAAGGTTTTTGGTTTTCAAGGTGTGCATTGAAATGAATTCAGTGAGTGGTGTAAGGAGATTGGTCTTTGGTCCTGGTGGTCTGTAGCATAGTAGTATGGTAATGGTGTCTTGGGTAGGGATGAGCTTCGAGTTCGAGTCGAACTCATGTTCGACTTGAACATTGGCTGTTCGCAAGTTCGCCGAACAGCGAACAATTTGGGGTGTTCGCGGCAAATTCGAATGCCGCGGAACACCCTTTAAAAGTCTATGGGAGAAATCAAAAGTGCTAATTTTAAAGGCTAATGTGCAAGTTATTGTCATAAAAAGTGTTTGGGGACCCAGGTCCTGCCCCAGGGGACATGGATCAATGCAAAAAAAAGTTTTAAAAACGGCCGTTTTTTCAGGAGCAGTGATTTTAATAATGCTTAAAGTCAAACAATAAAAGTGTAATATCCCTTTAAATTTCGTACCTGGGGGGTGTCTATAGTATGCCTGTAAAGGGGCGCATGTTTCCTGTGTTTAGAACAGTCTGACAGCAAAATGACATTTTGAAGGAAAAAACTCATTTAAAACTACCCGCGGCTATTGCATTGCCGACAATACACATAGAAGTTCATTGATAAAAACAGCATGGGAATTCCCCAAAGGGGAACCCCGAACCAAAATTAAAAAAAAAAAATGACGTGGGAGTCCCCCTAAATTCCAAACCAGGCCCTTCAGGTCTGATATGGATATTAAGGGGAACCCCGGCCAAAATTTAAAAAAAAAATGACGTGGGGTTCCCCCTAAATTCCATAGGGTCTGGTATGGATTTTAAGGGGAACCCCGCGCCAAAAAAAACAAAAAAACGGCGTGGGGTCCCCCCAAAAATCCATACTAGACCCTTATCCGAGCACGCAAACTGGCAGGCCGCAGGAAAAGAGGGGGGGACAAGAGTGCGGCCCCCCCTCTCCTGAACCGTACCAGGCCACATGCCCTCAACATTGGGAGGGTGCTTTGGGGTAGCCCCCCAAAACACCTTGTCCCCATGTTGATGAGGACAAGGGCCTCATCCCCACAACCCTTGTTAAAAATGACAAGAGACAGTTTTTGACAATTCCTTTATTTAAATACTTCTTCTTTCTTCTATCTTCCTTCATCTTCTGGTTCTTCTGGTTCTTCTGGCTCTTCTGGTTCTTCCTCCGGCGTTCTCGTCCAGAATCTCCTCCGCGGCGTCTTCTGTCTTCTTCTCCTCGGGCCGCTCCGCACCCATGGCATGGGGGGGAGGCTCCCGCTCTTCTCTTCTTCTTTTCTTCTCTTCTTCTCTTCTTCTCTTCTTCATTTTCTTCTCCGGACCACTCCGCACCCATGCTGGCATGGAGGGAGGCTCCTGCTGTGTGACGGCGCTCCTCGTCTGACAGTTCTTAAATAACGGGGGCGGGGCCACCCGGTGACCCCGCCCCCCTCTGACGTACGGTGACTTGACGGGACTTCCCTGTGACGTCACGGGGAATGCCACAGGGAAGTCCCGTCATGTCCCGTGCGTCAGAGGGGGGCGGGGTCACCGGGTGGCCCCTCCCCCCGTTATTTAAGAACTGTCAGACGAGGAGCGCCGTCACACAGCGGGAGCCTCCCTCCATGCCAGCATGGGTGCGGAGCGGCCCGGAGAAGAAAATGAAGAAGAGAAGAAGAGAAGAAGATGAAGAGAAGAGCGGGAGCCTCCCCCCCATGCCATGGGTGTGGAGCGGCCCGAGGAGAAGAAGATAGAAGACGCCGCGGAGGAGATGCTGGACGAGAACGCCGGAGGAAGAACCAGAAGAGCCAGAAGAACCAGAAGAACCAGAAGATGAAGGAAGATAGAAGAAAGAAGAAGTATTTAAATAAAGGAATTGTCAAAAACTGTCTCTTGTCATGTTTAACATTTTTGACAGTTTTTTAGTGAAATGGTAGGGGTAAGTACCCCCTTACCATTTCACACAGGGGGGGGCCGGGATCTGGGGGTCCCCTTGTTAAAGGGGGCTTCCAGATTCCGATAAGCCCCTCGCCCGCAGACCCCCACAACCACCGGCCAGGGTTGTGGGGATGAGGCCCTTGTCCTCATCAACATGGGGACAAGGTGTTTTGGGGGCTACCCCAAAGCACCCTGCCAATGTTGAGGGCATGTGGCCTGGTACGGTTCAGGAGGGGGGGCCGCACTCTCGTCCCCCCCTCTTTTCCTGCGGCCTGCCAGGTTGCGTGCTCGGATAAGGGTCTGGTATGGATTTTTGGGGGGACCCCATGCCGTTTTTTTTTTGTTTTTTTTGGCGCGGGGTTCCCCTTAAAATCCATACCAGACCTGAAGGGTCTGGTATGGAATTTAGGGGGAACCCCTCGTCATTTTTTTTTTAAATTTTGGCCGGGGTTCCCCTTAATATCCATACCAGACCTGAAGGGCCTGGTATGGAATTTAGGGGGACTCCCACGTCATTTTTTTTTTTAAATTTTGGTTCGGGGTTCCCCTTTGGGGAATTCCCATGCCGTTTTTATCAATGAACTTCTATGTGTATTGTCGGCAATGCAATAGCCGCGGGTAGTTTTAAATGAGTTTTTTCCTTCAAAATGTCATTTTGCTGTCAGACTGTTCTAAACACAGGAAACATGCGCCCCTTTACAGGCATACTATAGACACCCCCCAGGTACGAAATTTAAAGGGATATTACACTTTTATTGTTTGACTTTAAGCATTAGTAAAATCACTGCTCCTGAAAAAACGGCCGTTTTTAAAACTTTTTTTGGCATTGATCCATGTCCCCTGGGGCAGGACCCAGGTCCCCAAACACTTTTTATGACAATAACTTGCATATTAGCCTTTAAAATTAGCACTTTTGATTATTCATGTTTGTGTCCCATAGACTTTAACGGTGTTCGCGTGTTCGAACGAACTTTTTTCCTGTTCGCATGTTCTGGTGCGAACCGAACAGGGGGGTGTTCGGCTCATCCCTAGTCTTGGGGTGTTGTTTGAAGATGCAGGGGGAGTATCTCCATGAAAGGCACTGAGTTCTGTGAAGTTGGATTGGTGAAGGCAAGGTGCGATTTGGGGTATCTAGGTATCTAGGTGTACTAGATATCCTAGGGTAGGGGGCTTAGCTCTTGCCTTCACTGAGGCATATGGTGGTGGTCTTGAACCCAATGAAAAGTGTAGCACTGTGTGAATGTACAAGCAGTATATTCATAAGAAATTAAGGGGTAGAGCCCACCAAAAACAGACTATACATGTATATATATCTCAGTTTGAGTAAATAAAGTGAAACCATAGTTAAGTCCAAAATAAATTATAACCATTATAACCAAAGTGTACACTTTGCCTGGTCTATTTAAAGACAGTGGAATGTGCCCTATAGCATCCCCTGATGAAGCCACGTGACCCGTGACGCCACGCGTAGTGACAGGCACCGCTCACTGTCAGCAGTGTATGAGCTCGACGCTCGTCTGGATACACTGTACCTTTCATTTTTACTGTGTGAGTACCCTGTTTGTTGCTATTATCTACTAAAGCCGTAAATATTCTTTAAATACTACACTATATGGCATCTTTATCTCTCCGTTTGCTATGATGTTCCCCATGGATCTGAGGTCTATTATATGACAGCCCATGACCCAGGACCCCCCTGCACAGGAGACACCACAAGCGCTGTCTGCTCTATGCTGTAACCTCAGTATAGTGAGGTAAGGGGCCATTATCTACCATTAGAGGATTGTTGCATGGAGAGGATTTCGCTATACACTTCACATCCACCACTCTTCTAAGCAAATGATATCTAAATCCAGCTGCTGTCTGCACGACTTAATTGTTTGCCATCACTAATGAAGCATTGAAGTTGTTTGTTGCTGCACCAAGTCACCTTTATTGAACTTTAATATTGTCTTTTTAAGTTTGAGCATCCCCTGTTGGCGCTGGACACTGTACTGCACGTTGCACAGTTATTATGATCACTTTGGACATTCAATGTAACATTGTACTATTTGGCACTATTCCTTTTAATGTTATTTATTTTTTAGCAATTCATTTATCTGCATGAATCACGGTCGATTTCATTACAATAATTTTTGTATATCAATTTACAGCACTTTGTACTGGCACTAAGATGCTCTAGTGGCATTCACTGTCTTACTTCACTTTTTGTTATAATTTATTTCGGACTTAACTATGGTTTCACTTTATTTACTCAAACTGAGATATATATATGTATAGTCTGTTTTTGGTGGGCTCTACCCCTTAATTTCTTATGCATATACTGCTTGTACGTTCACACAGTGCTACGCTTTTCATTGGGTTCAAGACCACCACCATATGCCTCAGTGAAGGCAAGAGCTAAGCCCCCTACCCTAGGATATCTAGTATACCTATTTATTAGAGTTTATTGTAGGATTAGCACAGCACCATTCCCACTTGTCAGCTGAAGTCTATACCAGGGGCCAGGCTGGACCCCATTCGGTGCAAGATGCTTTTCCCTATCTATTATCACCTACACCACCACTGCTTGGTAGCGCAGGAATAATATATCTTATATAGCCTGCCTATATAACGCCCCTTAATACCTTAAACATACAATTGTAATATTAATGTGATACCTACGTAATCATGTGCATAAAAACTAGGGTTGTCCCGATACCACTTTTTTAGGACCGAGTACAAGTACCGATACTTTTTTTCAAGTACTCGCCGATACCGATTACCGATACTTTTTTTTTAATGTCACGTGACAGTGTTTTTTTCTTCATTTTTTTTTTTTTTTTTTAACAGTGCTTGCTTTTTTTTGGGGGGGGGGGGAGGGGGTGAACGTTGTATGTGTGTGTTATTTTTTTTTTTTTACAATTTTTATTTTTTACAATAATATTTCTTTTATTCTTTATTGTTTTTTTTTTTTTTTTAATCAGCCCTTTTGGGGGGCTTTGGTGAGATATCAGGGGTCTTAACAGACCTCTGATATCTCCCCCTTGAGACAGAGAAAGAGACAGAGGATAGAGATTCCCCAGTCCCTTTCTCTGCAGCGTCAGCTGCACTGACAATGAATGGAGAGAAGACCGCAGCTTCTCTCCATTCATAAACTGACACATCGTAATCACAGAAGATTACAATGTTTCAGTTATGTGAATGGACAGAGTCAGCTGACTCTATCCATACACAAAGGAAGGAGGGGGAGGATGGAGGAACTGAAGGGGAGAACAGAGGGGACAGATAAGAGCAGAACTGAGGGGACAGATAAGAGCAGAACGAGGGGACAGCGGAGAGGGACAGATAAGGACAGATAAGAGCAGAACGGAGGGGACAGCTGAGAAGGACAGAGGAAAGGAGGGGGCACGGAGGAGGATGCAGTGACAGTCAGCTGTGAGCGATCACCGCTGTCTGTCACTAAAGCTGGTGAAAGCCGCTGGGGGAGAATCTTGTAACTCCCCCACGCGCCGATCACAGCTGACAGTCTAGGTATCGGGGGAGGCATCGGGAGCATTTGCCCGAGTACAAGTACTTGGGCAAATGCTCGGTATCGGTGCCGATACCGATACTAGTATCGGTATCGGGACAACCCTAATAAAAACCATCAATTGCGTCATAATAAAGCAGAACAGTAATTTGGAAAGATGCTGAGTGTATCTTTTGTGTCTGTTCTCTACTGCAGTAGTTATTATTCATTTGGAACCACTAATCAATATGAGGATAGGAGTTGCCTATCATCAATTTAACCAAGTCAATTCCCTATCTAACAACTGGGTGCAGCCTTGTGCAGCCCCAGTCCCTATCTCTGTTTTAGAAGTTTGCCACACAGGCGTTAACTCACTGCACAGGACAGATACCACACTCTCCAGTCTACACACACACAGAACTGGTTCCAGGATGGAGCATCTCCCTAAGCATTCTAGGGTTTTTTGTATAGGTCTTAATGATCCCACTTACTTCAGCTGGGCTCATTAACTCTTCCCCTGCAGGACTCCCAGCACTCCCCCTAGTGGTATAAGTCAGCATAAAGCCTGAACCTAGGGCATACATATTTTCCATCCTGGATGCAACCAGGTGATTTTACCTGCCTGCTGTCACATACCCCCCCTCTTGTTTCAACCTTGGGGTTGGAACATACGCAGTAAGGCTCGCATGTACTCGAGACAAAGCATCCACATTCCCCATTTTAACGCCAGGGTGATGCTTTACTGTAAAGTTGAATTCCTGTAGGGCCAGCAGGAACCACCTATTTATCTTTCTATTGATTTTAAGTCATCCACTTTAAAGGAGCGTGATCAGTAACCAGGTCAAAGTGCCTACCTAGCAGATAGTACCGAAGGGAATCTAGAGCCCACTTCACTGCTAAACAATCCTTCTCAATCGTGGCATAATTTACCTCATGGGACTTCAATTTCCTGCTGAGGTAAATGACTGGGTGCTCTTCCCCGTTCCAGACTTGGGACAACACTGCTCCCAACCCAATGTTTGATGCATCAGTTTGTACAACAAAGTCCTTAGAGAAGTCTGAGTACAACACTGGCTGGCTACCTAAGGCTGTTTTTAAGGACTGGAATGCTCCTTCAGCCTCTGGGGACCATTTAACCATGACAGACTCTTTCCCTTTTGTCAAATTGGTGAGGGGCACAACCTGAGAAGCAATGAATGGCCGATAATAGCCAGCGATTCCCAGAAAGTCTCATACCTGCTTCTTGCTGTTGGGACATGGCCAACTCTGTATGGCCTCGACTTTATTGACTTGGGGCTTTATCACTCCCCTCCCAATAGTGTACCCAAGATATTTGGCCTTCTCCTGTCCAATGGTACACTTCTTTGGATTTGCCGTAAACCCAGCTTCCCGGATAGAGTCTAAGACTGCTTGCACTTTTGGAAGATGTGAGACCCAATCTGTGCTATGGATAATCACATCATCCAGGTAAGCTGCAGCATACTTCTGATGGGGCCTCAGAATCTTGTCCATTTTCCACTGGAATGTTGCCGGTGCATTCTGTAACCCAAACGGCATTCTCTTGTCTTGGAACGCCCCATCTGGAGTTACAAACACAGTTTTCTCCTTGGCCGACTCGGTCAGGGGAATTTGCCAATGCCCTTTGGTGAGATCTAGAGTTGTCATGTATGGGGCTGTTCCCAGCCAGTCGATCAACTCATCTATACACGGCATGGGGTAGGTGTCAAAAACCGCCAGCTCCCATCAGGTTTGGGCACTAGTACAATAGGACTGGACCAGTCATTCTGGGACTCTTCTATAACACCAAATTCCAGCATCCTTTGAACCTCCCTACGTATTGCCTCCCATGGGCCTGGTATTCTATAAGGTTTTAGTTTTACCCTTTCTACTGGCGAGGTGATAATGTCATGCTCTACGCCAGATGTTTCTCCCGGCAGCTCAGAGAAAATCTCTTTGTTGCGAAGTACAAACTCTTTAACCTCCTGTTGTTGGGGTTTCGATAAAGTGACTGTGATTCCAACCTCAGGAACTAAGCAATCAGACTGGGCCAGTGACAAAGTCTCTGCGACTAGGGATTCACTATCCTTCCAGGCTTTCAGCAGATTGATGTGTTATATCCGTTCCGGCTTTCAGCTTCCTGGCTGTCTGACCCTGTAGTTCACCTCACTCACTTTTTCAATGATTTTGGATGGACCTTGCCATTTGGCCATGAATTTGCTTTCAACCGTAGGGACTAGCACCAATACCCTATCCCCCGGGGAAAAAGTACGGGTCTGGGCCCCACGGTTGTACACTCTCTGCTGTGCTAACTGCGCTTGGGCCAAATGTTCCTTTACGATTAGCATTACCTGTGCAATTCTATCTTGCATCAGGGCGACATGCTCAATCACACTCTTGTGGGGAGAACTCTCATTTTCCCAAGTTTCCTTGGCGATATCCAGCAGCCCTCTTGGGTGTCTCCCATAGAGTAACTCGAAGGGTGAGAAACCTGTAGAGGATTGGGGTACCTCCCTAATGGCAAACATCAAATAGGGTATTAGACAGTCCCAATTCTTTCCATCTCTATCCACCACCTTCTTTAACATTTGTTTTAGGGTTTTGTTGAAGCTTTCAACCAACCCATCTGTTTGGGGGTGATACACAGACGTACGTAATTGTGTCACTTTGAATAACTTGCATAGTTCTTTCATAACCCAGGACATAAAGGGTGTACCTTGGTCCGTAAGCAGTTCCTTACAAATACCCACATGGCTAAAAACAAGAGATAGCTCTTTGGCTATGGTTTTGGCAAAGGTATTTCGAAGAGGAATCGCTTCCGGAAAAAGGGTGGCATAGTCCAATATAACCAAAATGTACTGATGACCCCTAGCGGACTTCATTATCGGACCTACCAAATCCATTGCGATCCTCTCAAAGGGGACCTCAATGACAGGAAGAGGTACCAGCAGGTTACGGAAATGTGGCATAGGTGCTGACTTCTGACACACAGGGCAGGAGGAACAATAATTTTCTGTTTCCTTCATTACCCCAGGCAAATAGAATCTCTGCAATACTCTCTCTCTGGTTTTCTCTGTCCCCAGATGACCTCCAAGAATGTGCCCATGGGCCAATTCTAACACCAACTTCCTGTAAGGTTTGGGCACCACAAGTTGCTCAATGGTTTCTTCTGCCCTTTGAGCCACTCGATACAGCAGGTCCCTTTCCACAGTGAAGTACGGGTAAGTGCAAGTCTTATCTGGGTTCACTAACTGGCCATCTATTTCCACCACATTTTCCCGTGCCTTTGTTAGGGTGGGGTCTTTTAACTGTTCTGTGGCAAAATTTTCCCTGTGAACTTCGAGATCCAAAAACTCCACAGACGGCATGTTTTCATCTGAGGATGTTGGCTCCTCCCCAGTTTCTCGAGTTTCCCCCCGCCAATACAGATGAGGGAAGTTCTGGAGAGTCCTCACCACTCTCAGAGGAATTCTGGTCATCATCTTCCTGGTCTATAGGGGCACCAGTGGGGGGCTCAGGACAATCCCAGAGTTCCCAGAACTTTGGAAAATCCCTTCCCACAATGGCATCATGTGGTAAGTGAAACACTAACCCCACCTGATGAGAGAGGTTACCTTTGTGGGTCTCAAAAAACACTGAAGTTACAGGATACTCTCGGGTGTCCCCATGCACACAAATAACAGCCACCTTGTTATTCCTAGAGACTGCTGTAGTAACTAATTCAGCCTTTATCAATGTCACCAGGCTACCCGAATCCAGCAACACATCAACATTTCTATCATTAATACACATTTTACATAAATGTTTCTCAGGTCCCCGAATGGCAGTGCATGCAACTGTCGCAAACAGCGACTGACGTCTGTTCCTTATAAAGTCACATTGCATAGTTATATCCACAACTGGGCAATTGGCTGCAATATGTCCCTTTTGCCGGCAGTGGTAGCAAATCTTTTTCACTGCCTCTTGCGGCCTGGGCTTCCTGGGCTGCTCCCGCCAGACATTAGGTTGAACCCCCTCCCTCTCACTCTCTCCACCCTCACCCCTTGGAGTCATCTTACCCACCACTGGGGATGGTCTGGTCTTAGGGTGGAAAGTCTGTGAGTCCCTGGAAGAAGTGGTCAGGTTCTCTGTAGCCAAGTACCTCTCAACCAGATCGACAAGCTTATCTGCAGTTTCTGGGTCTCCATGGCTTACCCACTTTTGGATGACAGTAGGAAGAGCTCTGAGGAAACGATCCATAACAACACGTTCCACAATGTTTGGTGCGGTCAAAGTCTCTGGCTGCAGCCACTTCCTGCTCAGGTGAATGAGATCATACATTTGAGACCTGGGGAGTTTTCCAAGCCGGAAAGTCCAGTTATGTACATGCTGAGCCCGGACAGCCAGGGTGACACCCAGCCGTGACAATATTTCCATTTTTAGCACCACATAGTCTTTTGCTTGGTCAGGCTCTAGGTCATAATAGGCTTTCTGCGATTCCAACAGAGGGGCCACCAGTCCAGCCCACTGCTCCTTAGGCCACTTTTCCCTTTTAGCAGTCCTTTCAAATGTGGTCAAAAACACCTCCGGATCATCCTCTCCAGTCTTTTTTATCAGTAAACGGCTCACACCAAAGGATGCGGTATTAGTGGAACCACTTGCCTCACTGGTCTGTGGACGTTGCTGCATTAATGTCTCCGTTTGTTGTTGGAGTCTCTTCTCTTGCTTTTGTAACAGGTCTATGAAGCAGGCCTCAGATTGCTGCTGGGCTTGTTGCTGAGCTTCCAGACTCTGCAGGTGAGCTTGCTGCTGAGCTTCCAGACTCTGCTGGTGAGCTTTCTGCTGAGCTTCCAGACTCTGCTGCAAAGTTGCATTTGTCTGCTGCTGGGCTGCGAGGCTCCATTGTTGAGCTGCAAGTCTCTTTTGCAAACCTGCTGTCATGCCTTCTTTAATAAGGCTTGTGATTTTCCTATTGACTCTTTGATTTAATTAGATTGCTCTATGCTGCCATCTAGTGACCATTTTGCATAACTGCTCTATATCTATTTCATGTAGTCATTTAGTATAGCTGATTAGATTTGGTACATGAAAGCCTCCGTACTTTCAATCCCATCAGGCCTTGCATCAGCTTCCTCCACCATTTTCATCTTTTCTTACCATGGAAGCATACACATCTGCTGCTAAGCTCTACGTTAGCCATCTGGATCCATCTTCGGTATGTTTACTAATTGTATCTTCAGCTAGATAGATAGATAGGATGGCACTAATTGTATGATCTTTGTTAATTGCATTTTGTCTGTATCTGTTACAGTTTTACTCTATCTTGTATCAATAAAAGTTCAAAAGGATTCTGCGCCTACTGGAATGCATTGGTATGAGAGGAGTTAACAGTGTGCCCGAATACACCTCAGTCATGTGTAGTGAGGGGCATAACACCTGCATTTGTCTGCTACTGATTTGCATTTGCTAGAGCCAGCTGTCTCAGTATCTCCTCCATGCTGGCCTTAAGAAAAAACTGCCCGCATTCTCCACCAATTGTGAGGGGGTTAGCTCGGCAGCGGGTGTGTTTGACCCCCTGGATGGGTCCACCACACAAAATCAGGCACAGCAGACAGCGTTGTAGGTGAAAAAAAACAAAGGTGCGGTTTATTTATGCTATATGCAGTGAAAAATATAACAGCAAAACAAAAAGAAACATGAAAAGAAATCCTGGTCAGTTTGACCGCTTACTACACACGTAGATTCCCTATCTAACAACTGGGTGCAGCCTTGTGCAGCCCCAGTCCCTATCTCTGTTTTAGATGTTTGCCACACAGGCGTTAACTCACCGCACAGGACAGGACAGATACCACACTCCCCAGTCTACACACACACAGAACTGGTTCCAGGATGGAGCATCTCCCTAAGCATTCTAGGGTTTTTTGTATAGGTCTTAATGAGCCCACTTACTTTAGCTGGGCTCATTAACTCTTCCCCTGCAGGACTCCCAGCACTCCCCCTAGTGGTATAAGTCAGCATAAAGCCTGAACCTAGGGCATACATATTTTTCATCCTGGATGCAACCAGGTGATTTTACCTGCCTGCTGTCACAATATATATAATATACTGTATATAAAAAACTATGTGCATTCCAAAATATGCCATCATAAAATAAATCATGAAACACATAAAATAGTTGCAAACACAAGTATTACAAAATTAAGAAAAAAGTGCCCATCAAAGGTTCAAAAAAGATTGTCCATATATCAATTATATATCAATATATATACTAAAAGTAACTATCAAAGTCTTCACTAACAGGTAGTGAGGTGACCCCCAAAGATGTAAACTCCTAACAGATTTAGGGCAAAAGTTAAATGATTAAAAAAAAACAATATGTGCAACCCAAAATACATCACAAAATAAATCATGAAACACATAAAATAGTGCCAAACACAACTATCACAGAGTAAGAGTTCAACAAAGATTGTCCATCACAGTGATACAAATGTATTCGCCAATGAAGCAATTTAAATGAAGGATGCACTGTAATGTCTACAAACCAAAATTAATAGAAGATAGGAAAACAGCACCTACCACCTGGTGGTAAGTATTGTGTTTACCAAGACTTGTAGCTCCAATCAGGAGCAAACACCGTGTTTAAATTGTCCTGGGATGTGGATAAATCTTTCATTCCATTCACAGCTCATTTCCTGTCAGTCTGCTTCCAAAGGAGACCGAGGACCGCCAATATAAAGCAGTGCCATGTCACAACAAACAGGACAGGGAAAGAAGCTCTTATAGAGCAGCATGTAAAAGCTTTTTATTAAAACTGCATCAACAAAAACATAAAAAAGCCAGCAATACAACTTACAGAAATGCCTCTTCCCGTCTCAGCAACAGGGTGTGACATCAACAGCACCAATTCTACCTTACACATGTTTCATTCAGTGGGACATCTTCAAGAGCTGGGCATGTCAACAGACCACTGGCACAATATACCGTGTGTGTGTGTATGTGTGTATATATGTGTGTATATATGTGTGTGTGTGTATATATATATATGTATATATATATATATATATATATATATATATATATATATATATATATATATATAATTTTGCAGTGATTGCTTGTAACTAGGGATGGGCCGAACACCCCCCATTCGGTTTGCATCCAGAACATGCAAAAACTTCATTCGAACACGCAAACACCGTTAAAGTCTATGGGACACGAACATGAAAAATCAAAAGTGCTAATTTTAAAGGCTTATATGCAAGTTATTGTCATAAAAAGTGTTTGGGGGCCTGGGTCCTGCCCCAGGGGACATGTATCAGTGCAAAAAAAAGTTTTAAAAATGGACGTTTTTTTGGGAGCAGTGATTTTTATAAAGGTTAAAGTGAAACACTAAAAGTGAAATATTCCTTTAAATTTCGTACCTGGGGGGTGTCTATAGTATGCCTGTAAAGTGGCACATGTTTCTCTTGTTTAGAATAGCCTGACAGCAAAATTACATTTCTAAAGGGAAAAAAAGTAATGAAGTAATTTACTGATTTGCTGAGAGAGGAGTACATGGCACAGCAGTGAAAGGACAGGAACCATCAAGGTCCATGCAGAATTCAGACAGCGGAGATATCCTCAACCAAAAAAAGTAATGCAAAATGACTTCCCTTAATAAAGGGGGCAAGTTTATGCAGTGAGTGCACATTTTGCACACACGTTGGGGAACAAGCACTTATATACTTTATACCAGTGTTTCTCAACTCCAGTCCTCAAGGCGCACCAACAGGTCATGTTTTCAGGATTTCCCTCAGATGAAACAGCTGTGGTAATTACTAAGGCAGTGAAACTGATCAAATCACCTGTGCAAAATAGTGGAAATCCTGAAAACATGACCTGTTGGTGCGCCTTGAGGACTGGAGTTGAGAAACACTGCTTTATACACTAAGAAAAAAGGAAGAAGAATCACACATTTCTGAATGATCTACATGGTGTTGGGTTAAACTTTCTTTGATCTTTTCTTTTGAACTTTTGCTTGATTTGTGGTTGAATATAAATATTGCATTTGTGTTAAGAACATTTATTTTTGCTGTCAATAGCCGTACATGCACTGATCCAGATAAAAACAACTTGATTGGTGCATATACATATGTTAGACAAGCCTCTGAACAATGGATAATCAATAACTAGATCATTACCTAAAGAGTCATTTCAAATTGCATTTATATGATACAAGGTTCTAAGCAATATCTGTATCTCAAACAATATGGATGGAAGGACATTTCATTTTCTTTCACCTTATCCAAACATGGACTTAAAGGAAAATACGGGTTAACACTCACCACACACATGCCAATCCACACTGGGAACAGCTAAATATTTAAAAATATTTAAAAATATTTTACATCTGAATTACACAATCATTTTCATAACACATGAAAGGTTAGCAAGCTTAGGCAAAAACCTTATCTGTTTAAAAATGATTTCCCCTTTGGTTTAGCTGCTCAAGAACACAATATTTATCAGTTCAAATAGATATCGAACCTGCCTACTTATTGCGATTAATTGGCACAGCGTAGTGCCCACTGCCCAGTTCCCAACAGCTGGCCACACTGGCTCATGGCAACATCCCAACAGTCTCTGAGATAATGACTTTGGCATTAGCCTATGAGTGCTCGCTACTGCCCACAGAATTTACAACTCACAAGTGGGAGATGTAGGCTGCAACAGAACTTTTTTCATGCAAGGTCTTTGAAATTTATTAATGTAATGCAAACACAAGCCTTCCAACCCATTAAATTGTTGATGTTATGCGAATCCACTCTGGAATTGCAGATCCTCATTAACATTATTTGCATGTTAATCTGCATCTTTTTAATTAGTGATATTATTTATGCACATAATTTTTGACTACCGGTGCCAAGGATGAAGCGCATTAATTAATCTACTGAGATGCCAAACTGTTTATTTTCTCCCACAGTTTTATTTGTTTACATGGTGTTTTGGATTCAGGGAAAATAAAAAAGAGCCTGAAGAATAAAAGCAGAAAGACAAGATTAACTAAAAGCTCTTTTTGTTTTCATAATTTAAATTGTAATATTAGCCAAATGTTGTGATTCTTCCCTCAGAGATCGGTTATTCAGTTACATTACCTTGATGTATTATTAAAATTTATAATGGACTCTAGAGGCTTCTTTTAGTTCTCTCCTTCATTTACAGAATATACTCAATGTTATTTTAATCTTCCTACAACGCTTCCATGCATAGGCAATGAGCAGTCCTCCCTTGTGAATCTTCAGTACTGTGCCACATCTCATAACTGATAAACATTAAAATAAGCCCTTATATAAAAGAAGAAAAGAGACAAATTATTAACCCATTCATGGAGTCAACTTTTTTGTTCCTCAAATGCTGAAGGAGTGTTTGAAACTCATCACTCAGTTGTACAAAATGCTAAGGAACACAATGTGTTACAGCTATTTCTAAAAAAGTGTCCATTGAAATTATTTTTTTGGGGGTTTCCTAAAGAATTTTTAACAGTAGCATTTCAGAAAATTATAAAATAAAATATAGAAGAAAGGGCATATAAAAATGCAAAAAAAGCACATGCTACCATGAAAATCTGATTGTTATTCAAACTGGTAAACTTGCTGAAGTTACTAAATTTATTGGAGTTACTTTGCATGAAAAAAAAACAAACAAAAATTCTCACCTATACCTTAACCTAAGTGTTGCATATATTTATTGTTATATATTTTCTTAAAATAATAATAACCTATAAAATGTCATAAAATATTAGCCCAATATACAACTTTGCATTTCAATGTTTGTAAATGTAATAAAAAGCACTTCGGGAAAAATTTGTAGAGTAGTGGCCAGGACAGCAGAGGAAATTTTTTGAGGGTGCCTATTTCAGATAATTGCAAACTGAGCAAACAGTGTGGTCAGGGAGTAGGAAAAGCAAAAAGAACGCTAATGCCGCATACACACGATCGGACATTCCATCAACAAATGTTCGATGGGAGCTTGTCGGAAATTCCGACCGTGTGTAGGCTCCATTGGACATTTTTTGTTGGAATTTCCGACAAGAAAAATTTGAGGGCTGGTTCTCAAATTTTCCGACAACAAAATCCGTTGTCATAAATTCCGAGTGTGTGTACACAATTCCGATGCCTAAAATTCCACGCGTGCTTTGAATCAAGTATGAGACGGAAGCGCTCGGTCTGGTAAAACTAGCATTCGTAATGGAGATGGCACATTCGTCACACTGCACATTTTTTAATCTTTTAATGCAGTGCATTCTCTTCTTTATAATGCTAGAATTATGAAGTTGTTTTGCTGCTGATATCCACACAGAGTTCTCACAAACTGATTTCTTTATTATTTCTTGTGATCTCATGAATATTTTTTTATTTTTTTCGTCAGATCTCCATAATAATGTTTTGAATTTATTTTTATAGTAATTTTTATTTTTTTATGAAGATCTCCTTTTTTTTTTTATAGTAATCTACTTTTTTTTGTTTTATCAAGATCTCCTGTTTTTTTTAGATATTTTTTATCTACTGACTCCATAATATTTTTTGTCATTTTGTGTGTCAAGTTATCACAACACCATTATTAACTTGTATTTTTTGGGGTGTGGCTTGCCTGCATGGAGCTGGAAGACGTGTAGTGTCTCAGCTCCCGGATCCTGTGGCTTCACAGGGCTTCTCCGCACCGTAGAACGCAGCCTTACAGATTCCAATGGGGACAGTAGTACAGTAGTAGTAGAAGTACAAGGAGGCTAAAGGGACAGGGGGATCCCGTCCAGGGGGTGATCTAGGGCACTTTTTCACCCGATCTTTGGCCGCTGCCCAACGCCGGCTGGGATCCAAGATGGAGCCGGTGCCTCCGTCCCCAACCCGCTCTGAATCAGCCTTACACTCCCTGACTGATGCCCAGGCATGCCATCCACTCCCTGGGATACAGGATCGCCCCTCTAGACACTTCAGGAGCCATTCCAATACCTCACTGGGATCAGAGGATGGCTGGGACCTGGAGTCCCAAATGAGGTCCCTGCACAGCTACATACGCTCACTCCCCACAAAAGCTGATTTTGAGCAGTATGTTAAGTGCATTGAAAAAACATACAAACAAGAAATAACTGAGCTTAAAGACACTGGGGCTCGTTTTGAGGATATAGAACACACCACCGAGGGCCTCCACACCGCCGTGCAGACTCATGAAGAAATACTAAATACCCACACAGTCATGCTGCAGCAATTATACCATACCAGCAAGACGACATCGAAAATAGAAACAGACGCAACAATATTCGCGTCCACGGGATACCTGAATCTGTGGAACCCAAGGATTTAAATGCAGCTGTGACAGCCATTTTCAACCAGCTTTTGCAACTGCCTAAAGACAATCCCCTTGAACTGGACCATGTCCACAGGACCTCCAACCCCAGGAAACCTGACCCATCATTTGTACGTGACACCCTATGCAGAGTTCACTTTTACAACATCAAAGAGGCCATCATGCGTGCTGCTAGCACTCAAGACCCTATTCTCTTCAACACTACTCGTGATGCTTCTACCGGATCTCTCAAATCAGACTCTGACCATGCGGAAGGCCTTGAAACCCCTCACACATCTGTTGCAATCCTGCCAACTGAAGTAATGGCATTTTCCTTTCCAACTACGGGTCCATCATGACGGCAAGACAGCCATTTTCTGCACGCTCAGGGACCTCCTGATATTTCTTAGCACACTGGACCGCATGTTTCTATTCCAGACTGGCCTTTCACACCCACCACCCCAGGCCTACCATACCTACCACAGTGGCACAAGCAAATTTGCAAGCGACGCCTGGATTCTCCTCAAACAAAGACCCCAATGATTGAATCATTATAGACCAGCTGGTCTTTCTCTTTACTTGTTTGTGCAGGATTACTCCCTGCTATTACTTATGTTCCTATGAGTGCACCCTGTTCAAAGTTTTCCACGTCGTTCACCTTACGGAACATTGTTACAGTTGGAGACTTACTCTTTATGGAAGACGTCATACTATGCACCCATGTTGAATCTTGTTAACAAACAACAGTTTGTTCCACAGTTGCAGACCAGAACGATTGAACCGTCCTATCTGGATAAACATTCCAGTTACACAGATATGTCTACAGCAAACCCCCCCCTGTGTTATGACACACCATCCAACAAATGACTCCACTGAACTCCTACTATTTTGTGTCAAATAAAATTGTTTTTATTTCTTTTTTTTTCTTCCTCTTTGGGACTCTAATTTACCTGCTTTTTTTTATCATTTTATTTTAATATTTTCCCTTTTCTTGAATCACATGGAAATGTATACTTGCATGCTGCCTACCCACTTGTATAGCAGGAATATACTAAATCTCTGTCACATCATCCCATGCTCTATTCACATTTGTATGTTCATGTTCAAAACACCCCTTTCTTTCCCTCCCCCACGACAGGTTGTACTGTTTATGTTTTATTTTTAGTTCTTCCCTGTGGAGCCGGGACCACGGGGGCCCCTCCATGCCTCCCACTACCCCCCTTAGGCATATTTGGTGCCAGTCACTGGCGCTGTTCTTGGTTTTACTATGTTCTTCATAGCATTTTACTATGCATGTTATTTTTCTACACATTTGATTATTTGGTGCCACCTAGTGGCCTGTACATGTAGTTCTGTCTACCCACTAAAAGCATGGCTTCAGTCTCTAGTGTTCATTCACAACCAGTCACACTGCATTGCAATTTTACCGATACTGAGACTGAAGAATTCCTTACCCTCTCTTTATCCCCATGCTACTCTTTCTTCCAACTACCCCTCTACTCATTATTTCTACCCTCCCGCCCATTCTCTCCCATCTTCTCTCCTACTGGTTGAGTCTGGTCCCGGAGAGACTTTTGTCATTCTCTTCTTACCACCCCTGACCCTCACTAAACAACACAATCACACCACCTCTTAACTTAGCATCCTATAATTGTAGAGGCTTTAATACCCCAGAGAAGCGTAGTCAGATCCTATATCACTTCCACAAACAGCGAGTTAATATCCTGCTATTACAGGAAACACATTTCCGCACTGGGTCTACACTCACAATTCACAACCACCATTATACTACCTGGTTCCATAGCACTAACCCCTTAGCTAAGTCCAAAGGAGTGTCCATCGCATTCCATAGATCTTTTCACCCTGAAGTACTTGATTCCTATATCGATTATATATTTCTCAAATTGAAGCTAAACAACTTTCTTTTTACAGTGGCTAACATCTACATGCCTAATACGGACCAGGCCCGCTTCCTCTCCACCACTCTCACCAGACTATCTACCTTCGGGGGTTCCTGTGTCATCACCGGAGGTGATTTCAACATTGCTCTGTCTCCAACTACCGACACATCCTCGGGTAAGTCATCCATAACCACTTCCTCACTCACACACATCAAATCTCTATTAAACTCCCATCAATTAGTAGATGTCTGGCGTATACACCACCCCACAGAAAAGGATTAGAGTTATTTCTCTATAGCCCACAACTCATTCAGCAGATTAGATTATTTTTTCATTTCACAATCCTCCCTGGGACATGCCCTATGGTCTGACCATTCCCCAGTCTATTTGTCCTTTGCCTGTCCTCCCCAGTCTTGCAGGGGGGCGTCCTGGCGTCTCAATGACAATTTACTTCGGGACTCAGTGTGCATCGCTGAAGTTTCCAAGGCGATTCTACACTTCGCGTCTGATCACTTCTCTGATACTACTACTCCACTTGATCAATGGAAGACCCTGAAATGTGTGGTCCAAGGCATACTCATACAGAACGGTAGGGATGAGCCAAACACCCCCCTGTTCGGTTCGCACCAGAACATGCGAACAGGAAAAAAGTTCTTTCGAACACGCGAACACCGTTAAAGTCTATTAGACACGAACATGAATAATCAAAAGTGCTAATTTTAAAGGCTTATATGCAAGTTATTGTCATAAAAAGTGTTTGGGGACCTGGGTCCTGCCCCAGGGGACATGGATCAATGCAAAAAAAAGTTTTAAAAACGTCCGTTTTTTTCGGGAGCAGTGATTTTAATAATGCTTAAAGTGAAACAATAAAAGTGTAATATCCCTTTAAATTTCATAGCTGGGGGGTGTCTATAGTATGCCTGTAAAGGGGCGCATGTTTCCCGTGTTTAGAACAGTCTGACAGCAAAATGACATTTCAAAGGAAAAAAGTCATTTAAAACTACTCGCAGCTATTGCATTGCCAGTCCGACAACACACATAGAAGTTCATTGATAAAAACGGCATGGGAATTCCCCACAGGGGAACCCGAACCAAAATTTAAAAAAAAAATGACATGGGGGTTCCCCTAAATTCCATACCAGACCCTTCAATTCTGGTATGGATATTAAGGGGAACCCCGCGCTAAACTTAAAAAGAAAAACGGCGTGGGGTCCCCCCAAAAATCCATACCAGACCCTTATCCGAGCACGCAACCTGGCAGGCCGCAGGAAAAGAGGGGGAGATGAGAGAGCGGGCCCCCCTTCCTGAACTGTACCAGGCCACATGCCCTCAACATTGGGAGGGTGCTTTGGGGTAGCCCCCCTAAACACCTTGTCCCCATTAGAAACTAACAAAGAGAGCAGATGTGGGACTTTAAGTGAGGCACACGGGAGCAGAAGTCAAACTATTAAAAGTTTCAATTTTTTAATAGTAAGTAATACATAAATTCTTAAGTTTACATTTATAGGCACATAGCTCAATAAATATAATTTGTATTCAATCATAAAATACATTCCAGCAAGGACTTCTATTTAAACATATGAGGATATGAATAAAAGATACATAACAATAAATATGTGGCACTCAGTGTCACTAGAAAAAAGTGGCAAAGACAAAATGCAATAACATTGGAACATCCATACATAGCTCATAATAGTGTATAAATAATGGTAGTTGTAAGCTCTACGCCGTTTCGGGACCTTATAGCCACTCATCAGGAGCATAACCGTATTAATCACCTACGAATAGGGAAAATAGCAATATTTAGAGTAGTTTTAAGGACAAGTGGGCAAATGTAAAACATAAAATTCCACAATCTTCCACAAAGACCATGAACTTACAATTGCGTCCGTGCAAAGGCGGTGCAGCCCTGAATGCAAAGCCCACCCACAATGCCAGGGTCCGAAGCTGAGGGAGCGTGTCCAGGCAGCAGACCCGGCAACGAGAAACCCCCAGATTGGGTCAGAGTGTGACGGGGTGACCTCAGTGGGAGGAGGAAAAAAGACCTGAAAAGCAAAAACATGAAGTAAATAGGTAAGAATAGTGTGAAAAAATGGATTGGAATAAAAAAGAGTGAAAGAAATAGAAGGGGAAAATGAAGAAGTAAAAGGAAAAAAGTTTCGAGAAAGAGAGCATAGAATATGAGAGAAATGACCAAGATAGTCCAGAAAAAGACCAGGGAACGGGGATAGTAGAACAAAAGAAGGAAACCGAGTAAAAGAAAAGGGGGTAAAAAAAGACCATAGCTGTGAGAAAAAAGACCTGAAAAACAAAAACACGAAGTGAATAGGTGAGAATAGTATGACAAAATGAAAAAAGAGTGTAAGGCAGTGAAAATGGGTTGGAGTGAAAAAGGGGTGAAAGAAGGAGAAAGAGAAAAATGAAAAAGTAAGAAGAAGAAAATTTCGAAAAAGAGAGAATAGAATATGAGAGAAACGACCAAGATAGTCCAGAAAGAGACCAGGGAAGGGGGATGGTAGAACAAAAGAAGGAAGGTGAGTGAGAGAAAAGGGGGTGAAGAAAGACCATACCTGTGAAGGATGGGAGTAGGGGCATGGTTGCCAAAAGTGTGTGGCTGCTTGATGGTGTACGGATAAAGCCTGAATTGGGAGACACTGGGAGAAGCCAAAGCGGGGAGTGCCGCCGCAGAGCACACCCCCAACGTCATGCAACCAGCAAACCAAAGGGGACCGAGAGGCGCCGCAAACCCGCCAGCCAGGGAACCGAGCTGGCCATCCGCGAGCGCCAAACCGACCCCACCAAGCATTGGAGATGGAAACCACGCTGCCACTATGGGGCGTCATAAAGATGCTGAACAGCCGGCACGGAAGGCATGACGTCGACGCGCAGTGGAGGAGGCCCCGCCCGACCCACGTCACAACAAGGCGGAGGGGGGATCCCCAGTACGCGTCGCAGCTCCGGAATGTGGCAGAAAGGGCAGGCCAAGACAGACAGCAGCCAAAACCAAAAGTGCACGGACACAACTGTAAACATTGAATTTATCAAGGGGCAAAACACCTGAGATGACTTCCTAGTGATTAACTCTATATAGGGACAATCAAGGTGTGAAATAGGGAAATTCTGGATAGACATCAAAATTAAATTAAATTAAATTAAAAATCTGAAGATTAAATGATATGATGCTTGAAAGTGCAACCGTGTGTCTCCATCACTCTTTTTTATTCCAACCCATTTTCAATGCTTTATACTCTTCTTTCATTTTTTCACACTATTCTTACCTATTCACTTCGTGTTTTTGCTTTTCAGGTCTTTTTTCCTCCTCCCACTGAGGTCACCCTGTCACACTCTGACCCAATCTGGGGGTTTCTCGTTGCCGGGTCTGTTGCCTGGACACGCTCCCTCAGCTTCGGACCCTGGCATTGTGGGTGGGCTTTGCATTCAGGGCTGCGCCGCCTTTGCACGGACGCAATTGTAAGTTCATGGTCTTTGTGGAAGAATGTGGAATTTTATGTTTTACATTTGCCCACTTGTCCTTAAAACTACTCTAAATATTGCTATTTTCCCTATTCGTAGGTGATTAATACGGTTATGCTCCTGATGAGTGGCTATAAGGTCCCGAAACGGCGTAGAGCTTACAACTACCGTTATTTATACACTATTATGAGCTATGTATGGATGTTCCAATGTTATTGCATTTTGTCTTTGCCACTTTTTTCTAGTGACACTGAGTGCCACATATTTATTGTTATGTATCTTTTATTCATATCCTCATATGTTTAAATAGAAGTCCTTGCTGGAATGTATTTTATGATTGTATACAAATTATATTTATTGAGCTATGTGCCTATAAATGTAAACTTATGAATTTATGTATTACTTTATATTAAAAAATTGAAACTTTATTCTAGTTTGACTTCTGCTCCCATGTGCCTCACTTAAAGTCCCACATCTGCACTCTTTTTTAGTTTCTAATATTGAACCGGGATAGAGGAGGGGTATGAACGGCCCCACTATCCTCATTTAAAGTCCCAATATTGCTGATTTTTCACCTTGTCCCCATGTTGATGAGGACAAGGGCCTCATCCCCACAACCCTGGCCGGTGGTTGTGGGGGTGTGTGGGCGGGGGGGCTTATTGGAATCTGGAAGCCCCCTTTAACCAGGGGACCCCCAGATCCCGGCCCTCCCCCCTGTGTGAAATGGTAAGGGGGTACAAGAGTACCCCTACCATTTCACTAAAAAACTGTCAAAAATGTTAAAAATGACAAGAGACAGTTTTTGGCAATTCCTTTTTTTAAATGCTTCTTCTTTCTTCTGTCTTCCTTCATCTTCTTCTTTTTCTGGTTCTTTTGGTTCTTCTGGTTCTTCCTCCGGTGTTCTCGTTCAGCATCTCCTCCGCGGCGTCTTCTTCCCTTCTTCTCCTCGGGCCGCTCCGCATCCATGGCATGGAGGGAGGCTCCCGCTCTTCTCTTCATCTTCTTCTCTTCTTCATCTTCTTTTCTTCTTTTCTTCTTCATCTTCTTCTCTTCTTCATCTTCTTCTCTGGGCCGCTCCGCATCCATGGTGGCATGGAGGGAGGCTCCGGCTGTGTGACGCTTCTCCTCTTATGATGGTTCTTAAATAACAAGGTGACTTGACGGGACTTCCCTGTGACATCACGGGGAATGCCACAGGGAAGTCCCGTCATGTCCCGTGCGTCAGAGGGGGGCGGGGTCACTGGGTGGCCCCACCCCCATTATTTAAGAACTGTCAGAAGAGGAGAAGCGTCACACAGCTGGAGCCTCCCTCCATGCCAGCATGGATGCGGAGCGGCCCGGAGAAGAAGATGAAGAAGAGAAAAAGATGAAGAAGAGAAGAAGATGAAGAGAAGAGCGGGAGCCTCCCTCCATGCCATGGATGCGGAGCGGCCCGAGGAGAAGAAGGGAATAAGACGCCGCGATGCTGGACGAGACCACCGGATGAAGAACCAGAAGAACCAGAAGAAGAAGAAGATAGAAGAAAGAAGAAGCATTTAAATAAAGGAATTGTCAAAAACTGTCTCATTTTTAACATTTTTGACAATTTTTTTAGTGAAATGGTAGGGGTACTTTTGTACCCCCTTACCATTTCACATAGGGGGAGGGCCGGAATCTGGGGGTCCCCTTGTTAAAGGGGGCTTCCAAATTCCGATAAGCCCCCCCGCCCACAGACCCCCACAACCACCGGCCAGGGTTGTGGGGATGAGGCCCTTGTCCTCATCAACACGGGGACAAGGTGTATAGGGGGCTACCTCAAAGCACCCTCCCAATGTTGAGGGCATGTGGCCTGGTACGGTTCAGGAGGGGGGGGCGCTCTCTCTTCCCCACCTCTTTTCCTGCGGCCTGCCAGGTTGCATGCTTGGATAAGGGTCTGGTATGGATTTTTGGGGGGACCCCACACCGTTTTTTTTTTAAATTTTGGCGTGGGGTTCCCCTTAATATCCATACCAGACCTGAAGGGTCTGGTATGGAATTTAGGGGGAACCCCCACTTCATTTTTTTTTTAAATTTTGGTCGGGGTTCCCCTTAATATCCATAACAGACCTGAAGGGCCTGGTATGGAATTTAGGGGGACACCCCACATCATTTTTTTTTAAATTTTGGTTCGGGGTTCCCCTGTGGGGAATTCCCATGCCGTTTTTATCAATGAACTTCTATGTGTATTGTCGGACCGGCAATGCAATAGCCGCGAGTAGTTTTAAATGACTTTTTTCCTTTGAAATGTCATTTTGCTGTCAGACTGTTCTAAACACGGGAAACATGAGCATCTTTATAAGGCATACTATAGACACCCCCCAGCTACGAAATTTAAAGGGATATTACACTTTTATTGTTTCATTTTAAGCATTATTAAAATCACTGCTCCAGAAAAAACGGCCGTTTTTAAAACTTTTTTTTGCATTGATCCATGTCCCCTGGGGCAGGACCCAGGTCCCCAAACACTTTTTATGACAATAACTTGCATATAAGCCTTTAAAATTAGCATTTTTGATTTCTCCCAAAGACTTTGAAAGGGTGTTCCGCGGCATTCGAATCTGCCGCGAACACCCCAAATTATTCACTGTTCGGCGAACTTGCGAACAGCCGATGTTCGAGTCGAACATGAGTTCGACTCGAACTCGAAGCTCATCCCTACAGAACGGTTCCTGTTTGAAAAAGATCAGATCCGATGAAATTCGATGCCTTCTGACCACTAATTCAGACCTAGAATCGCTTTACAAACAGACATTGAAGCCATCCACTTTTGTTACTTTATCAAATGCCCATCGTGACCTCCTCCAATTGCTAGACTCCCACTCCCTAATAACTTGTGATCGAGCTCACAATTATCATTACTCTATAGCCAATAAATGTGGCCAACATCTGGCAAGGGTTATACATCCTAGGCCTCCCCACCAATCCATTTCCTTTATAACCAAATCTAACCAGACTAAAGTCTTTAATACGAAGGGTATATCCTCCGAGTTCAGGGACTTATACTCTCAGCTTTACAACCTCACACAGAACGCTTCAAGAGGTCCTACATCCCCCCCACAAGACAACTTACAGACCTACATAATGGAAACGGCACTACCTACAATCGACCCCAAGGAATCCTCTGACCTAGACAAACCCTTGGCGATACCAGGATTTTTGGGTGCCATCAAGAGTCTAAAACTAAGCAAATGCCCGGGTCCGGATGGCTATACGCCACAATTTTACAAAACTTTTGCATCCCTACTAATACCATTTCTGCCTCGGGCTTTCAATGCCATAGATCAGGGACATGCAATTAGCAGACCTCTAGCTGTTGCAGAACTACAGGTTCCATGAGGCATAGCAAGACTCTGACAGCCACAAGCATGACAGCCAGAGGCAGAGGCATGATGGGACTTGTAGTTTTGCAACAGCTGGAGGTCCGTTAATTGCATATCCCTGCCATAGATGATAATACCCTCCCATCCAGAAACCTCTTATCGGCTAATGTATCCATTCTTTTGAAACCTGGTAAGGATCCCTCACAATGTAGTAGTTACCGTCCCATATCCCTCCTAAATATAGATCTAAAACTATTTGTGAAGGTCCTCGCCAACCGCCTCTCGCCACTATTGCTGAGAATTATCCATAGGGATCAGGTTGGTTTTGTCCCTGGCAGGGAAGCCCGGGACAACACCAACAAAACCATACACCTTATTTCGTATATACAGCGACACTGACAGCAGGCCTGTCTCTTGTCTTTTGATGCCAAAAAGGCATTTGACCGGATAAACTGGCGCTTCCTACAGCTCTCCCTAGAATAAAAAGGCTCGGATTCCCCTTCTTCACCAAAATTATGTCCCATTACTCCCATCCTTCTGCATCGGTCCTGGTGAAAGTCACCGCATCAGAGGCGTTTGATATACCTGGCGTGTGCCATTCAACAAAATACATCCATACAGGGAATTCAAACACCCTCCAAACACCATAAATTATCTCTTTATGCTGGTGACCAATTAATATAAGCTCGACAACCACACACAACCCTCCCCTCCCTCTTTTTTGAATTTCAACGCTTTGGCCAACTAAGTAATTTAAAGCTCAACATTTCCAAAACAGAGGCACTCAACATTTCCCTATCCAACTCCACCATGTCCTCACTTTGTTCCAATTATTCTTTCCAATGGCAGACCAAGGGCATCTCCTACCTAGGCATAATGATCCCCGTCAACCTCTCCAACCTTTTTGCACTAAACTACATCCCCCTTCTCTCTCGCTTACGGAAGGATCTGGCTGAGTGGGGGGGCAAGGCGCTGCCTTGGTTTTGCCGCTTAAACACCCTCAAGATGGATACTCTACCCAAATTATATCTCTTCCAAACTGTACCAGTCACCATCCCCAAATCCTTTTTTTTGGCCCTACGCTCCCTCTCCATTCAATTTATCTGGAATAAGGGACTATCCAGAGTTAAATATAAGCTACTCACATGTCCAAAGCTACACGGTGGCACAGGACTACCAGACTATGAACTCTATTACAGATCCACTCTTATGACCCGCACCCTGGAATGGTTCCTGCCACCGTTCCAAAAGGCCTCAGTAATGGTCGAACAGGATTTGGTTCCAGTGGACCTACGGGCCCTCCTCTGGGGTTACAAAAACAGCTTCTCTCACTCATCTGGCTCCTCGCCTCTATCTATAGCTGTCCTTACTCTTTGGTATAGGAGAAGGCTATGTGAGGTTCTTTCCTCGGACCCCTCACCCCTATCCCCTCTATTTGACAATCCGGCCTTCCCTCAGGGAATTGGGGCTAACCAACTGGGATCATTCTACCGCTCCTCCTGGCCTCATGCACACACCTTCATCCACTCAGATACTGGGGCCCCGATAGTCCCTGAGGAGACACGCGATTGGCTTACTTTCCTACACATCACAACATTCACAAAACAACTATCCCTCTCGTCTCAAATCTATCGCCCACTCTCAGAATTCAAATGGCTTAGCTCCATACAGGAACTCCCCAGACAATTACTCTCCCACATTTACAGGTTGATTCAGGCCCCCACACAGGATGACATGCCCACTTGCACGAGGATGTGATCGGCAGACCTTGGGAAAACTATCTCCAGAGCGGAATGACAGACTGGGTACCATTTTACGCATAAGTCCTCCATCTCCTGTTACTCACAAGAGAAAAACTTTAAGATCATGTCCAGATGGTACAGGGACCCCGCTACATAAAATCTTCCCATCTACCCCACCCTCCTGGCAATGCAATGAAGCTACGGGCACTTATCTTCATATCTGGTAGGAGTGTGGACGGATTCGACCCTTCTGGAAGCAGGTATTTCAGGCTTACAATAGTATATATGAAGAATCTTTGTAACTAACCCCTGAGATAGCTCTCCTTTCTATGTTGCTGGGATCTATAGCATCTCAGAAATGATGTCTTCTACGCTTTTTTCTATTAGCAGCCCGACAACTGGTCCCTCTTTTCTGGAAAACAACCACCACCCCACTGTTATCCCTGTGGGTCTCCACAGTAAATGACATTATGAGAATGGTTGAAATGTTAGCACTCAACAACATTACTTTTGACAAATTTAAGGTTCTGTGGTCAGTCTGGCTACGCTTCTCTTCCTCAGATACCCTGGCTGACATGATCCCTGTCCCTCCGAGCCCAGCCCCACCAACATAATGATCCTTTCTTCAATAGATGTAGGGATACCCTTCATTTACCAAACTACTGTTCTTCCACCCCAGGCTCTCCCAGCTCTCCCTCCTTCTGCTTCCCCCCTCTTTAACTCTTTCTGCCCTTATCTTTCTTTCCCATCTTTCTGTCTTATCTGATTAACTATGGATTGACATAATTTGAACCCAAACCTATTTATGCAACCTTTGGGCACAGGCGCTGCTGTGGGCGATAGCCATTTGGCGCGCTTGATACCACTTTCTTACAAGTGATATGTCAACTGAAATTCTATTATGATGTTTACTGTAGTAATAATAAAAACATTTTCAACTCTAACTTGTATTTTTAAACCTCAAGGAGGTTGTTTGGTGTTGGTGTCCCTTGTTAATTTGACATTGTCTTTTTGAAATGTACCTGCCTAATCGCAAATAAACTGTCCTTTTTGAAGTAAAACACATAGGCAAGTATTTGTGAAAAAAATAGCCATTTATTATGGGTCATAACCAAATAAAGAGGAAGGCAACGCTGGATAAACTGGTGAAATTGGCGAAGCCTTTGTACCCCAGGGCACACATCAACTATTTTGCAGCCAAAATTAGTAGCATGAGGAGTCCATATAATAGTGAGCACAATCCGGTCCAGGACTCCAAGAGATCAGGAACAGCAGCAGATGACATATATGTCCCCAGGCTGTGGTCTTACAACAGCCTGCGTCTTTTGTCAGACCAGACTGAACCCAGGTCATCACTCTCTTGTCTTCCTTCCACACTTCCTTCCAGACTTGCTTCCAGGCTGTAGCTCTGGTGTGGGAATTGTGGCAGGAGGTGGAGGAGGAGGAGGACGATGGTCGAGCTTACAAACCTGGCTTTGGCTTGTGAGTTCACCCCTCAACCCCTTATTTAGGGCTTGTAAGATAACTTCCTCACAGAAGAGGTGTTGGCCTTCCTCCATTTCCTGCATTTTGCAGGCTGCCATGCAGGCATAGTCCTCTTGAATATTGGGGGGGTTCTGAGGGCTGCAGTAGCCTGCCAAAATAGCCCAAGTGCTGCCTCCTCCAGGTTCCTCCCCTTCCTGGGCCTTTTTTTTGGAAGGCGGAGGGGAGGGACCTGGGATTTGGTCAGGCTACTGGGCCAGGCCACCTCCTGGCTGCCACTCATGACTGTTGCAAATTGAATGTTAACAAATAGAAAAGACTATCATTCTGACCCCAGCATTTTTCATTCTTGTCCCAATCATTTGTGGCCACAACTGTCTATTGATATGTAAAAAATGTTGTTAAATCAGAAATTAGTGATCAATAATAACATCTAGTTAACATCATTCATTTTTTGCCAAGAAATATGTTGAACAATGCTATACCTGGCTTAAGCTAGGCTCATCCACATCTGCCTGGCTGGAAGGCCCAGGTTGGACATCGGAAGCCTCAGCTGGGGTGGAAGGAAGCATTGATTGAAGACTGGAGAGTGCTGGCCTGGGTTCACTCTGGTCTGCCAGAAAATGCAGTCTGTCATAGTACAACAGCCTGGGTACATAAATGTCATCTGCTGCAGCACCTGATCTCTGGGAATCCTGGACTTTCTTGCTCCTCATGCCACTTCATGCCACCAATTGTGGCAGTGAGACTTGCTCTTTCCTTTCTTGTGTTAAATCTCTGAACCTTGATCATGTCCTGAAGAAGCCTCACGGCGAAACGCGTTGACACACAAGGGCTTATTTTACTTACTGTACTATTTTTCATGTTTTTTATCATTTTGAACACTATGTTTATATTATGTACTTTTTTCAATAAATGTTATGAATATTAGTCTTTGATACTTCTCCATTGTTTCCATGCCTTCAAAGTTCGACTTTGGTTACCTTAATTAGTACCACTCCCTGTGTCCCTATATTCCAGATGTGGCATTTGTAGTGCTCTCTCCTCCCATTCTTCAGGTTTATGAAGTGGGCAAAATAGTGACCACAACAGGTGGTCTGAGACCTAGGTAATAGATGTATGCCTGCATATTTATAATACATGGTGTGTTTTTTTATTTTAGATGATGTGGATGTTGTGAAAGAAGAAACACATTTCACAAGTGCAAGTGCCCAGATCCTCATTGGGGAGATCATGGTGTGCAAAGGGATTTACAGATCAAGGAAGACATCAATGATGTTGAAAAAAGACTCAAAAATGTCATTGATTTTTTAGGCAGAATTGAAAACACACCAAAATTTATCAAATTGTTTATATTTTTCTAACTTTTCTAAAAAAAAATTGAAAAAAAATTTTGAAGATGCACACAGTGTGTCAATGTGTGCTATCTGCCATCACGGGATATCAATGTACACGTTTTGTGGGTGCAACCCCTTCCTCGCAACTAAAGTAGATGAGAGGAAGGGGTTGTACCCCCGAAACATGTCCATTGATCCCCCATGATGGGAGCTAGCACATGTTGACATTAGGCATGGAATCAGGAGGGAAATCCCCATTTTGTCTATCAATTTGTGTGCATCTTCAAAATTTGGCTTTCACAGGGATCACATCACCCCATCTGATGAAGGCAATATCAACACAGTTTGGACATACTAATGTCTGATATTGCCTTTAATTTATCAAAGTTGAACTTTGTAAGTTTCTGAGTTGTGTATTGTTTTATGGTTTTAAAAACATGCCTGTTTACCACAAAAAAGGATATTTTTACTGTCAAAAAAAAAAATTATTCCAAAAATATGTTGGTTTGTTAGAAAATCCCTTTCTAAACGGAGGTGGCAATCCCAAGCCACCACTCTGGAGCCGTCCGTAGAACTCTGTCTGGGCGAGGACTCCGCCATCCGACATCCGGCCATTCTTCCCCACAGCCACATAGAGAAAATCACATGTCGCCGACACCACTGCCAACATCACAATACTATTAAACCCCTTATAGTTGTAATAGTATGACCCCAAGTTGGGGGATGGGACTATGTGAACATGTTTCCCATCTAGTGCCACTCCGCAGTTGGGAAAGTCCCACCTCTGGGCAAATTGGGAAGCCACAGTCTGCCATACCTGTGGCATTGAGGAAACTATGGAGTCAAACAAGAAAAATAAAATTAGCACTTTTGCACGTAACATTGAAAGCAGATTAGACACAAACATTCTTGGCCAACATCAGTATAACATTTATTTGAAGGAGTATTTAAAGAAAAAAATCTAAGGTCCACTTATCAGATTCCTCATCCCCTCTGATGGCCCATTGTAAACGTTTTAGGGGGGGTATGTTTTGAACAGGTAACCCTCTCCACTTTATTGAGAGCTGAATGTATAAATAATGTGTGTTACTTTGGCCAGCCCCACCTTACTTACACTATCGGCAGCCCACTGGACAGGTAAGAAGTGTCATAATCCAAAAATATGAATACACACTGTCCAAATTGAAGCACATTTTTACATTATGCAATTACCTATCAAGATAATAGGAGAACAAAACTTTAAACAGTACCATTATAAAGTATTCAGGCAGGCCCTTTCACTACATGCTTTGGTGAATTCATCCATAAATATGACCAAAAAAGAGGTAGGTATAGTGTGTATGGGTTTGGCAAAGTCAGCAGATAGAGTATTGGTATTGGTTGACTTAGTGGTTGAGGGGAGGGAGGGTTACAAATGATTTTGGGACCCAAAAAAAAAGCCTCTGGCACTCTGCCTGAATTTAAGGACACAAATAACATTTGCATAAATTATAGAGGGTGTTTAGGGTAAAGCACTACTATGGAGCTGACAAAATACATTGTTAAGTGACTAGGCTAGGTTTGTATGGGCCCAGGATAGCATGCTGGGGAGGTTAGTGAAGGCAAATATGCATGAAGGATAAAAAAGGAACTTTAAAAACTTCCAGCATGCATGAGGACAAAGAGGACATTCATAGCATATTACAATCACGGTAATTATGGAATGATGAAAGAAATACAATACATTAGCAAACATTAAATACATATAATGTGATGTTAACCACTTAAGGACCGCCTAACGCCGATTTACGTCGGCAAGGCGGCACGGGCAGGCAAAATCACGTACATGTACGTGATTTGCCTCCCGCGGGTGGGGGGTCCGATCGGACCCCCCCCCGGTGCCCGAGGCGGTCCCGTTTTGTCCCCCGGCGATTGGAGGTGAGGGGGAGGCCATCCGTTCGTGGCCCCCCCCCTCGCGATCGCCGCCGGCCAATCAGATTACTTCCTTTGCTGCTGTATGCTAAACAGCAGCAAAGGAAATGATGTCATCTCTCCTCGGCTCGGTATTCCGTTGCAGCGCCGAGGAGAGAAGACATCAATGTAAGTGCATCAACACTACACAACACAGTAGAACATGCCAGGCACACAAAACACCCCGATCCCCCCCCCCGATCGCCCCCCGATCCCCCCCCAATCACCCCCCCCTCCCTGTCACAAACTGACACCAGCAGTTTTTTGTTTTGTTTTTTTTTTTTTTCTGATTACTGCATTGGTGTCAGTTTGTGACAGTTACAGTGTTGGGACAGTTAGTATTACCCCCCTTTAGGTCTAGGGTACCCCCCTAACCCCCCCTAATAAAGTTTTAACCCCTTGATCACCCCCTGTCACCAGTGTCACTAAGCGATCATTTTTCTGATCGCTGTATTAGTGTCGCTGGTGACGCTAGTTAGTGAGGTAAATATTTAGGTTCGCCGTCAGCGTTTTATAGCGACAGGGACCCCCATATACTATCTAATAAATGTTTTAACCCCTTGATTGCCCCCTAGTTAACCCTTTCACCACTGATCACCGTATAACTGTTACGGGTGACGCTGGTTAGTTTGTTTATTTTTTATAGTGTCAGGGCACCCGCCGTTTATTACGGAATAAAGGTTTAGCCCCCCGGTCGCCCGGCGGTGATATGCGTCGCCCCAGGCAGCGTCAGATTAGCGCCAGTACCGCTAACACCCACGCACGCAGCATACGCCTCCCTTAGTGGTATAGTATCTGATCGGATCAATATCTGATCCGATCAGATCTATACTAGCGTCCCCAGCAGTTTAGGGTTCCCAAAAACGCAGTGTTAGCGGGATCAGCCCAGATACCTGCTAGCACCTGCGTTTTGCCCCTCCGCCCGGCCCAGCCCAGCCCACCCAAGTGCAGTATCGATTGATCACTGTCACTTACAAAACACTAAACGCATAACTGCAGCGTTCGCAGAGTCAGGCCTGATCCCTGCGATCGCTAACATTTTTTTTGGTAGCATTTTGGTGAGCTGGCAAGCACCAGCCCCAGGCAGCGTCAGGTTAGCGCCAGTACCACTGACACCCACGCACATACCATACACCTCCCTTAGTGGTATAGTATCTGATCGGATCAATATCTGGTCCGATCAGATCTATACTAGCGTCCCCAGCAGTTTAGGGTTCCCAAAAACGCAGTGTTAGCGGGATCAGCCCAGATACCTGCTAGCACCTGCGTTGTGCCCCTCCGCCCGGCCCAGCCCAGCCCACCCAAGTGCAGTATCGATCGATCACTGTCACTTACAAGGCACTAAACGCATAACTGCAGCATTCGCAGAGTCAGGCCTGATCCCTGCGATCGCTAACAGTTTTTTTGGTAGCATTTTGGTGAACTAGCAAGCACCGTCCCCAGGCAGCGTCAGGTTAGCGCCAGTACCACTAACACCCACGCACGCAGCATACGCCTCCTTTAGTGGTATAGTATCTGAACGGATCAACATCTGATCCGATCAGATCTATACTAGCGTCCCCAGCAGTTTAGGGTTCCCAAAAACGCAGTGTTAGCGGGATTAGCCCAGATATTTGCTAGCACCTGCGTTTTGCCCTCCGCCCGGCCCAGCCTAGCCCACCCAAGTGCAGTATCGATCGATCACTGTCACTTACAAAACACTAAACGCATAACTGCAGCGTTTGCAGAGTCAGGCCTGATCCCTGCGATCGCTAACAGTTTTTTTGGAAGCTTTTTATTGAACTGGCAAGCACCAGCGGCCTAGTACACCCCGGTCGTAGTCAAACCAGCGCTGCAGTAACACTTGGTGACGTGGCGAGTCCCATAAGTGCAGTTCAAGCTGGTGAGGTGGCAAGCACAAGTAGTGTCCCGCTACCACCAAGAAGACAAACACAGGCCCGTCGTGCCCATAGTGCCCTTCCTGCTGCATTCGCCAATCCTAATTGGGAACACACCGCTTCTGCAGCACCCGTACTTCCCCCATTCACATCCCCAACCAAATGCAGTCGGCTGCATGAGAGGCATTTTCTTTATGTCCTCCCGGGTACCGCTACCCAACGAACCCCCCCAAAAAAGATGTTGTGTCTGCAGCAAGCGCGGATATAGGCGTGACACCCGCTATTATTGTCCCTCCTGTCCTGACAATCCTGGTCTTTGCATTGGTGAATGTTTTGAACGCTACCATGCACTAGTTGAGTATTAGCGTAGGGTACAGCATTCCACAGACTAGGCACACTTTCACAGGGTCTCCCAAGATGCCATCGCATTTTGAGAGACCCGAACCTGGAACCGTTACAGTTATAAAAGTTAGTTACAAAAAAAGTGTAAAAAAAAAAAAAATATATATAAAATAAAAAAAAATAGTTGTCGTTTTATTGTTCTCTCTCTCTATTCTCTCTCTCTATTGTTCTGCTCTTTTTTTACTGTATTCTATTCTGCAGTGTTTTATTGTTATTGTTATTATGTTTTATCATGTTTGTTTTTCAGGTATGTAATTATTTATACTTTACTGTTTACTGTGCTTTATTGTTAACCATTTTTTTGTCTTCAGGTACACCATTCACAACTTTGAGTGGTTATACCAGAATGATGCCTGCAGGTTTAGGTATCATCTTGGTATCATTCTTTTCAGCCAGCGGTCGGCTTTCATGTAAAAGCAATCCTAGCGGCTAATTAGCCTCTAGACTGCCTTTACAAGCCGTGGGAGGGAATGCCCCCCACCGTCTTCCGTGTTTTTCTCTGGCTCTCCTGTCTCAACAGGGAACCTGAGAATGCAGCCGGTGATTCAGCCAGCTGACCATAGAGCTGATCAGAGACAAGAGTGGCTCCAAACATCTCTATGGCCTAAGAAACCGGAAGCTACGAGCATTTTATGACTTAGATTTCGCCGGATGTAAATAGCGCCATTGGGAAATTGGGGAAGCATTTTATCACACCGATCTTGGTGTGGTCAGATGCTTTGAGGGCAGAGGAGAGATCTAGGGTCTAATAGACCCCAATTTTTTCAAAAAAGAGTACCTGTCACTACCTATTGCTATCATAGGGGATATTTACATTCCCCGAGATAACAATAAAAATGATTTAAAAAAAAAAAAAATGAAAGGAACAGTTTAAAAATAAGATAAAAAAGCAAAAAAATAATAAAGAAAAAAAAAAAAAAAAAAAGCACCCCTGTCGCCCCCTGCTCTTGCGCTAAGGCGAACGCAAGCGGCGGTCTGTCGTCAAACGTAAACAGCAATTGCACCATGCATGTGAGGTATCGCCGCGAAGGTCAGATCGAGGGCAGTAATTTTTGCAGTAGACCTCCTCTGCAAATCTAAAGTGGTAACCTGTAAAGGCTTTTAAAGGCTTTTAAAATGTATTTATTTTGTTGCCACTGCACGTTTGTGCGCAATTGTAAAGCATGTCAAGTTTGGTATCCATGTACTCGGCCTAAGATCATCTTTTTTATTTCATCAAACATTTGGGCAATATAGTGTGTTTTAGTGCATTAAAATTTAAAAAAGTGTGTTTTTTCCCCAAAAAATGTGTTTGAAAAATCGCTGCGCAAATACTGTGTGGAAAAAAAAAATGAAACACCCACCATTTTAATCTGTAGGGCATTTGCTTTAAAAAAATATATAATGTTTGGGGGTTCAAAGTAATTTTCTTGCAAAAAAAAAAAAACTTTTTCATGTAAAAAATAAGTGTCAGAAAGGGCTTTGTCTTCAAGTGGTTAGAAGAGTGGGTAATGTGTGACATAAGCTTCTAAATGTTGTGCATAAAATGCCAGGACAGTTCAAAACCCCCCCAAATGACCCCATTTTGGAAAGTAGACACCCCAAGCTATTTGCTGAGAGGCATGTCGAGTCCATGGAATATTTTATATTGCGACACAAGTTGCGGGAAAGAGACAAATTTTTTTTTTTTTTTTTTGCACAAAGTTGTCACTAAATGATATATTGCTCAAACATGCCATGGGAATATGTGAAATTACACCCCAAAATACATTCTGCTGCTTCTCCTGAGTACGGGGATACCACATGTGTGAGACTTTTTGGGAGCCTAGCCGCGTACGGGACCCCGAAAACCAAGCACCGCCTTCAGGCTTTCTAAGGGCGTGAATTTTTGATTTCACTCTTCACTGCCTATCACAGTTTCGGAGGCCATGGAATGCCCAGGTGGCACAAACCCCCCCCCAAATGACCCCATTTTGGAAAGTAGACACCCCAAGCTATTTGCTGAGAGGTATAGTGAGTATTTTGCAGACCTCACTTTTTGTCACAAAGTTTTGAAATTTGAAAAAAGAAAAAAAAAAAAAGTTTTTTCTTGCCTTTCTTCATTTTCAAAAACAAATGAGAGCTGCAAAATACTCACCATGCCTCTCAGCAAATAGCTTGGGGTGTCTACTTTCCAAAATGGGGTCATTTGGGGGGGTTTTGTGCCACCTGGGCATTCCATGGCCTCCGAAACGGTGATAGGCAGTGAAGAGTAAAATCAAAAATTCACGCCCTTAAAAATGCTGAAGGCGGTGATTGGTTTTCGGGGCCCCGTACGCGGCTAGGCTCCCAAAAAGTCCCACACATGTGGTATCCCCATACTCAGGAGAAGCAGCAGAATGTATTTTGGGGTACAATTCCACATATGCCCATGGCCTGTGTGAGCAATATATCATTTAGTGACAACTTTGTGCAAAAAAAAAAAAAAAAAAAAAAAAAAGTGTCACTTTCCCGCAACTTGTGTCAAAATATAAAATATTCCATGGACTCAATATGCCTCTCAGCAAATAGCTTGGGGTGTCTACTTTCCAAAATGGGGTCATTTGGGGGGGGGTTGTGCCACCTGGGCATTCCATGGCCTCCGAAACTGTGATAGGCAGTGAAGAGTGAAATCAAAAAGTTACACCCTTAGAAATCCTGAAGGCGGTGATTGGTTTTCGGGGTCCCATACGCGGCTAGGCTCCCAAAAAGTCCCACACATGTGGTATCCCCGTACTCAGGAGAAGTAGCTGAATATATTTTGGGGTGCAATTCCACATAGGCCCATGGCCTGTGTGAGCAATATATCATTTAGTGACAACTTTTTGTAATTTTTTTTTTTTTTTGTCATTATTCAATCACTTGGGACAAAAAAAATAAATATTCAATGGGTTCAACATGCCTATCAGCAATTTCCTTGGGGTGTCTACTTTCCAAAATGGGGTCATTTGGGGGGGTTTTGTACTGCCCTGCCATTTTAGCACCTCAAGAAATGACATAGGCAGTCATAAACTAAAAGCTGTGTAAATTCCAGAAAATGTACCCTAGTTTGTAGACGCTATAACTTTTGCGCAAACCAATAAATATACGCTTATTGACATTTTTTTTACCAAAGACATGTGGCCGAATACATTTTGGCCTAAATGTATGACTAAAATTGAGTTTATTGGATTTTTTTTATAACAAAAAGTAGAAAATATCATTTTTTTTCAAAATTTTCGGTCTTTTTCCATTTATAGCGCAAAAAATAAAAACTGCAGAGGTGATCAAATACCATCAAAAGAAAGCTCTATTTGTGGGAAGAAAAGGACGCAAATTTCGTTTGGGTACAGCATTGCATAACCGCGCAATTAGCAGTTAAAGCGACGCAGTGCCAAATTGGAAAAAGACCTCTGGTCCTTAGGCAGCATAATGGTCCGGGGCTCAAGTGGTTAAGGGAGAAATCTTACCTTAATATAGTCCTTCTGCAGGACATGTATGATGGCAGAACAGGTCTTTGGAATAATGATTACCAGAGCCTGGGGGGAGATGCCTGCCGAGAATTTGATGTCCTGCAGACTTCTCCCCATCGTCAAGTACCACAAGGTGGCGACTAGCCTTTGTTCCAGAGTGATGGCTTGCTGCAGCAGATGTCCTGCTTGGTAATATAAGGGGACAGCAAGGCCAACAAATGGTGAAAAACGGGATCCGTCATCCGGAGATAATTCCTGAAATCATCAGGATTATTCTCACAGATCTCCCGCAACAAAGGCATGTGCGAAAATTGGTCACGCTGGAAAAACCAATTCTTGGTCCATGAACTCCTCGTCCCGGTTCATTGACTTGGCTTACTGGGCAGACTATTCTATATATTGTTTTAGTCAGACCTCTTTTTAAAGCGGTAGTAAACTGCTGCCGCTTCAAAAATAAACTTTCCCCTACAAAATACTAGCATAATGTGCTAGTATGCATTGCATACTAGCACATTATAAAATGCTTACCTTAAAATGAAGCCCTCTAGTGGCGTACTGTCACCACTGAGAGGGCTTCCATCTTCCCCCGGTCTTCCTTCCAGGTTCACATGTGCATGGAAGCCCTGTTGGCATGGTGCTTTGAAGGTCCAGCACGGTATGCCGGACCTTTAGAGCGAATGCGCTGGTGACGTCAACAGTGTGATGCTAGTACAGGGCTCTTCATTCGTGGCTTCATGATCCCTGTTTTACCCATATTATTTAAATAAATCAGTCCTACTGTACCTGTTCTTCTGTTTTATGTTACTTTAGAGTCTGCTTCTGCGGCTACCCAGTGCAGCCTGAGTGCTTGTATGGACTCCTCTCAGTAGTTGTAGTAGTAGTTGGAGAATTGGCTTTTTAATCGATGTGGGTCATCTATCCTGGGCGGCCTATCCTCCCTTTTTTCTCATTCTGAATACCGTGTCCAATTCTGGAGATTTCAATTACAAAAAGGCATTGATAAGAAAGAATGAGTTCAAAGAAAGACAAAAAAAATAGCAAAAAGTCTGAGGGATAAAATATATCAAGAGAAACTTCAGGAACTTAATATACACAGTCTTAAAAGAAAAGGGAGACATGATTGAAACTTTTAAATACATTAAAGGTATGAATAAGGTTCAAGAGGACAGTATGTTCAATATAAAGTTAAAATGATTGAAAAGTCTCATTTTTTTTCCTATAAAAATAACAAACATGTCATACTTACCTGCTCTATGCAGTGGATTTGCACAAAGCAGCCCAGATCCTCCTCTTCTCGGGTCCCTCCGTCCTGTTGAGTGCCCCCACAGCAAGCAGCTTGCTATGAGGGCACTCTAGCCAAGTCAGAGCTTCCTGTGTCCATTCAGACACGGAGGCCCAACCCAACCCGGCCCCCTATCTCTATTGATTGGCTGGCTGACTTTGATTGACAGCAGCGGGGTTCAATGGTGCCACTTCTGTGGCTCAGCCAGTCAGGAGGGAGAATCTTGGATGGCTGAGACACTTATGAACATCGCTGGACAGAGTGGGACCTCAGGTAAATATTAGGGGGGCTGAGAGGGGCTGCTACACAGAAGGCTTTTTATCTTAATCCTTAGAATGCATTACGATAAAAAAAGCTTCTGCCTTTACAACCATTTTAAGATCAAGAACAAGGGGACTTGACCTCAAACTAGCAGGAAGAAAGGTCACATCTTATCTTAGAAAGTAGTATTTTACCAAAATATTAGATTGATGCTTGGCATAGACTTCCAGCAGAGGTCAGTCAACAGTAAGTGGAGTCATTTTGGGACAAAGTTAGATCCATACTTAGAGAAAAAAAAAGGGGAGACTCACTTTTTTTTCTCTTCCATGTTTCCATGTTTCTATGTTTAGTGATATACAGTAGTACTGCTTTGCATTAGACCAATCATAAGGGCCAGATTGCATCATGGGCCTGGTGCTGACAATTTTGGTGGGCCTTTTAATGGAAACAAATAAAATTAAAGCGCAAACAATTTTTTGTTAAAACAAATTAAATACATTAACTTAAATGATATTGGAGACTGGAAAATCTGTGATGCCTTGAGGGAATATTTTTGTAAAAATTTAGTTTTTTGTGCTTTTTGCAAACACAGCACAATTACATTTCTAAAAGAAAAAAAGTAATTTAAAACTACTCATGGCTGTAATGTATTGTCGGGTCCCCGCAATATAGATAAAAATCATTAAAAAAAAACAGCATGGGTTCCCCCCCAGTCCATTACCAGGCCCTTTGGGTCTGGTATGGATATTAAGGGAAATCCCGCACCCAAATTAAAAAAAAAATTGCGTGGGGGTCCCCCCAAAATCCATACCAAGCCCTTCAGGTCTGGTATGGATATTAAGGGGAACCCTGTGCCATTTTTTTTTTAAAAGGTGTAGGGGTCCCCCCAAAATCCATAAATCCATACCAGGCCCTTCAGATCTTTTATGTTTTTTTTAAAGGAACCCCGAGCCAAACTAAAAAAAATTGGTGTAGGGGTCCCCCCAAAATCCATATCAGACCCTTATCCAAGCACGCAACCTGGCAGGCCACAGGAAAAGGGGGGACAAGAAAGCTCCCCCCTCCTGAACCGTATCAGGACACATGCCCTTAACATGGGGAGGGTGCTTTGGGGTCCCCCCTAAACACCTTCTCCCCATGTTGATGGGGACAAGGGCTACATCCCCACAACCCTTGCCCACTGGTTGTGGGGGTCTGTAGTGGGGGCTTATCAGAATCCGGAAGCCGCCTTTAACAAGGGGACCCCCAGATCCTGGCCCCCCTCCTATGTGAATGGGTATCGGGTACATTGTACTCCTACACATTCACCAAAAAAAGTGTCAAAATGTTAAAAATGACAGAAGACAATTTGGGAAAAGTTCTTTATTAAAAAAAAAACGTCCTGTGATGTCCATTCATCTTTGATCAGATCGTCTGACAACCCATTGAGGGCGGGGCACCCGGTGATGTAAACGGGTGACCCTTCCTACCTCTGACACCAGGCAAGGGTTGTGGGGATGAGGCCCTTGTGCCCATCAACATGGGGGCAAGGTGCTTTGAGGAGACCCCAAAGCACCCTCCTCACGTTGAGGGCATGTGGCCTCGTATGGTTTAGGAGGGGGACGCTCTCTCGCCCCCCCCTTTTCCTGCAGCCTGCCAGGTTGCGTGCTTGGATAAGGGTCTGGTATGGATTTTGGAGGGGACCCCTATGCCATTTTTTTTCCTTTGGCACAGTGTTCCCCTTTTTAAAATTTGGGTGAGGGGTTCTCCTTAATATCCATACCACACCCAAAGGGCCTGGTAATGGACTGGGGGGGAACCCATGCCATTTTTTTCAATGATTTTTATCTATATTGCTGGGACCCGACAATACATTATAGCCACGAGCAGTTTTAAATGACTTTTTTCCTTTGGAAATGTAATTTTGCTGTGGTACTGTTATAAACACGGGAAAAATGCGCTACTTTACAGACATACTAAGAACACCCCCCCAGGCACGATATTTAAATGAATATTTCATTTTTATTGTTTCACTTTAAGTATTATTAAAATCACTGCTCCAGGGGACATTGATACATGTCCCCTGAGGCAGGACCCGGGTCCCCAAACACTTTTTATGGCAATAACTTGCATATAAGCCTTTAAAATGAGCACTTTTTATTTTTTTTTGTTCGTGTCCCATAGACTTTAATTGTGTATAAATTTTTTAGTCGGTTCGGTGCGAACCGAACCGGGGGGGTGTTTGGCTCATCTCTAATCAAGACCAAGTTGGAATTGTCAAAGGACGCCAAGAACCAGATGGAACCAGAAGAATGCTAAATTTAATTACACTCATGGAAACCTGAAAAAAACAGGCAACCTTTTTAACTTTAGACACCAAAAAGGCATTTGGCCGACTCCCATGGGGATATCTCAAAGAGACCCTTAAAGTGTTTGGGTTACAAAGTAGCATATCTTTAGCCATCTCAGCACTCTACACATGACCCTCAGCCCAAACATATACATCCAATGCACTTTCAGACCCCTTTATGATTTCAAATGGAACCAGACAAGGGTGTCCTTTATCCCCCCTCATCTTAACGTTGCAGAATCTACTAGGAAAAACCGTTGCATCCATGGCATAGCAGCGGCAAAATACTCCCGCAAAATTGGACTTTTTGATGATGATGTCCTAGTTACTCTCACTAAAATATCCACTTCCTTAAAAGAAGTTCAAAAGGAAATTGATAAATATGGCCAAGTATCCTACTTTAAATACAGTATCTCACAAAAGTGAGTACACCCCTCACATTTTTGTAAATATTTTATTATATCTTTTCATGTGACAACACTGAAGAAATTACACTTTGTGACAATGTAAAGTAGTGAATGTACAGCTTGTATAACAGTGTAAATTTGCTGTCCCCTCAAAATAACTCAACACACAGCCAATAATGTCTAAACCACTGGCAACAAAAGAGAGTACACCCCTAAGTGAAAATGTCCAAATTGGGCCCAATTAGCCATTTTCCCTCCCCGGTGTCATGCGACTCGTTAGTGTTACAAGGTGTCAGAAACCATGAATCAGACCGAGACAGAAGTACAGTTAATCACACTCGTTTAATAATAATAAAAAGGTAAACAGAGTAAGCGTAGTCAATACATAGCCAGAGTTCAGTAACCAGATCTGGTAGTCAGCCAATGCCAATGTCAGAGAGCCAGAGATCAATATAGTAGTACAGCAAGCAGGATCAGGAGCCAGAAGGGACATCAGCTGAGCAAGTCTTCAACAGGAACGCAGGAGAAAGTCTCTGAGATGTGACCAAAGGTGAAGGCAGAGATGAAGTGAGCTGGATGGCATTAAGTAGCCAGGACTGACGAGCAAGATCATCAACAGCTGAGTCACTGTGGAGAGAAAGGAGCTGTCAATTAGCCGTCAGCTGAACGGCCAGCTCAGAGAAGGAAGGGCTGAGCCCAGCCCTGACAGTACCCCCTCCTCAATGACCTCTCCCCCTCAGAAGACCACCAGGATTGAGGGGAATCACGGAGGAAGACAGGGGCATGTACGTCCGAGGATGAGACCCAAGAGCGTTCCTCCGGACCATACCCCTTCCAATGCACCAGGTACTGTATGCGCCCACGAAACCTACGGGAGTCAACAATGGATTGTAATTTATACTCCTCATGGTTCTCAACCTGTAAAGTGTGAGGACATGGCACTGAGATGGTAAAGCGGTTGCAGACCAAAGGTTTCAATAAGGAGACATGAAACACATTAGAGATGCGCATACTAGGAGGAAGGTCAAACGCGTAAGCCACTGGGTTAATCCAGTGAAGGATATGGAAAGGCTCAATAAACCAAGGTGCGAACTTCAAAGAAGAAACACGAAGTTTGAGGTTGCGAGACGACAGCCAGACTCTATCCCCAACCTGGTAGCAAGGCACAGGCAGGCGTCTGAGGTCAGCATGGAGTCTGTACCTATCGTTAGCATGTCGCAAAGCCTCCTGGACTTGTGCCCAAGTGGAACGAAGACCACAGAGATGCTCCTCTAATGCAGGAATACTCTGTGGAACAAATGAGTCAGGCAACATGGAAGGTTGGAAACCATAATTCGCCATAAACAGGGACAATCGGAAAGCAGAATTCAAGGCACTGTTGTGAGCAAACTCTGCCCACAGTAATAGGTCTGACCAGTTGTTATGATGGTCAGAAATATAGCAACGTAGGAATTGCTCCAAGGACTGATTGGCTCGTTCTTTGGCCCCATTAGACTGTGGGTGATACGCAGAGGAGAAAGCAAGCTGAATACCCAACTGTGCATAAAAGGCTCACCAGAACGGGACACAAACTGACTACCCCTGTCTGAGACAATCACCTTGGTTAGCCCATGTAAGTGGAAGATCTCCCAAGCAAAAATAGAAGCCAGTTCCTTAGAAGTAGGCAACTTCTTGAGTGGAATACAATGAGACATTTTCCAGAACCGGTCAACCACGATAAGGATAACTGTGTTGCCCTGGGAATTGGGTAACTCCACAATGAAATCCATAGACAGGTGGGTCCAGGACCTCTCTCCATTGGGTATGGGTTGTAGGAGGCCCACTGGAAAGTGTTGTGGAGTCTTACTCTTAGCACACATGGAACAGGCAGCTACGAAGGTGGTTACATCAGCACGTAGACTAGGCCACCGGAATTGTTGGAAAATGGCCCAAACAAGTTGATTCTTACCAAGATGGCCAGCAGCCTTGGGAGAATGGTAAGTCTGGAGCACAGCAGTACAGAGACTCTCGGGAACAAAGCAGCAGTCACAAGGTTTCTCAGGATGAGCATTGATCTGAGCAGCAAGAATTTTGTCACCTAAAGGAGAAGTAAGACTGGTGTGAACTGTAGCCAGAATACGATCAAGAGGAATCACAGGAACCCGAACCAACTCCATCTTGGAAGTGGAGTAAAATTGTTGTGACAAGGTGTCAGCCCTTTCATTCTTAGTACCAGGTAAGAATGAGACAATGTAATTAAAATTTGACAAGAAAAGATCCCATCTCGCCCTTCTGGGAGAGAGGCGCTTAGCCTCAAACAATACTGTGAGATTCTTATGGTCAGTAAGAATGAGAACTGGCACAGTGGTACCTTCAAGGAGATGTCTCCATTATTTCAGGGCTAAAATGATCGCTAACAGCTCTCTGTCACCATCTCGTAATTGCACTCTGCCGGTGACAATTTCTTGGAAAAGTAGCCAGATGGATGCATAGCGCACTCAGAGTTAGGACGTTGAGACAGAAGGGTGCCAACTCCAGTCTCAGAAGCATCAACTTCTAGGATAAAATGCAACGTAGGATCAGGGTGTGCCAACACAGGAGCAGAAACAAAGGCAGCCTTGAGACTCTCAAAAGCCTTAATGGACTCCGGAGACCAACTCTGTAGGTTGCACTCTTTCCTGGTCATATCAGTCAGGGGCTTGACCAGAGATGAGAAGTTACAAATAAACTTCCGATAATAGTTGGCAAAGCCAAGAAAACGCTGCAGAGGACATAAACCCACGGGTCGAGGCCACTGTACGAAGGCTGAAAGTTTTACTGGGTCCATGGAAAAACCAGCAGTGGAAATGACATAGCCCAGGAATTTAACCTGTTCACAATGGAATTCGCACTTTTCCAATTTACAATAGAGATTGTTCTCTCTTAGTCTCTGAAGCACACGACAGACATCTGTGTGGTGGCTCTCCAGGGATTTGGAAAATATGAGGATATAGTCGAGATAAACCACCACACATAACTGCAACAAATCTCGGAGGACATCGTTAATGAACTCCTGGAAAACTGCCGGAGCGTTACAAAGGACAAAAGGCATTACGAGATATTCATAACGACCTGATCTGGTATTAAACGGAGTTTTCCACTCATCGTCCTCCTTAATCCTGACGAGATTGTATGCCCCTCTCAAATCAAGCTTTGTGAAAACCATTTCCCCCTTGAGGTGATCAAATAACTTCCTAATCAACGGAATGGGATAGGCATTCTTAATCGTGAAACGATTGAAAGCCCTATAATCGATATAAGGTCTCAATTCACCACTCTTCTTCTTCACAAAAAAGAAACCAGCACCAGCAGGAGACGAGGGTTTGCGGATGAAACCTCGTCTGCAACATTCTCCACCATGGCCTAATCTTCCAAGACCAACAAAGGGTAAATCTGGCCACAAGGGGGTATGGCACCAGGTTGAAGGTCAATCGCGCAATCATACGACCGATGTGGAGGCAAAGTACCGGCTTGACCTTTGTCAAAGACAATGCTAAAACCGTGGTACTCCTCCGGCAGGGAGGAGAGTGAAGAGGTGCACAGGACCTTAGCTACCTTCTGGAAGCATCTCTCACTGCACTGTGGCGACCAGGACAGAACCTCAGCACAGAGCCAATCAAAAGAAGGGTTGTGCCTCTGCAACCAAGGATAACCAATAACCAGCAGAAACTTAGGTGAGGAAATAACTTGGAATTGGATTATCTCATGGTGAAGGGCTCCTATGGCCATGGACAATGGAACAGTCTCATAAGTCACATGGATAGGCTGTAGAGGTCTCCCGTCAAGAACCTCAATGGCAAGTGTTGTGTCACGCAGCTGCAGCTGAATCGAGTGCTTCGATACAAAGGCAGCATCAATGAACAGGCCTGCAGCCCCAGAGTCAATTAGAGCCTGTATCTTGATGGATGACTCAACCCAAGACAAGGTAACCCTAACCAGGGGCTTATCTTTCTGGGAAACTGGAGACGAAACAACTCCACCTAATGTCTGTCCGTGACAGAACCTCAAGGATCGGGCGTTCCCTGGATGGGTAGCACAAGACTTCAAAAAGTGACCAGCCTGGCCACAATAAAGGCACAATCTCTCACTCCTCCTAAGGGCTCTCTCATCTGCAGAGACGCGTGAAGCCCAAGTGCATGGGTTCATCTTCACAGACCGACTCGATACCAGGAGGCATGGAAGGTGAGGGAGGCAAGGGTGGGACTGCAAAGCTCGGAGGCAAATGTACAGGAGGCTTGTGCCAATGCTCCTTAAAAGAGAGTCTTTCTCTGAGTCTGGAGTCAATGAGGATGGCAAATGTGATCAACCTCTCCAGCTCATTGGGTATATCTCGGTCTGCTATCTCATCCTTGATGTTATCCGAGAGACCATGAGAGAAGGCAGCCACAGGGGCCTCATTGTTCCAAGCAACCTCTGCTGCCAGAGTACAGAATTTAATGGTGTAATCGGCAACAGTTCTTGTACTCTGTTTGATAGATATGAGGCTCTTGGCAGCAGAAGCAGAGCATGCTGGAACATCAAATACCCTTTTGAAGGAAGCCACAAATTCTGGGTAACTCAGGACCATGGGTTTTTTTCTCCTATAGAGGGTTTGCCCAGGCCAAGGCTCTCTTAGAAAGCAAAGATATCACGAAACCTACTTTGCTTCTGTCCGTGGGAAACGCCTGGGGCAGCATCTCAAAGTATATCTCAAACTGGTTGAGAAACCCTCTGCATTGAACTGGATTGCCCCCAAATCACTGGGGAAGCAGAGCGGGACCAGACATGCCTCTTATAGAGGTAATACTCAAGGCTGGTGCCTGCACAGAGACTGGAGCAGCAGCAGGGATGACCTGCAACAGAGGTTGTACCAGAGCAGCCATAGTGGTAGATTCCAGGTGAACCGTGCGACTGAGGAGCGTTTGTAAACTGATCCATGCGGTGATCCTGGTCATCCAATCTGGAAAAAATATTACCAACAAGTGGACTGACTGCATCTTCTGAATTCATGGCCTTCGCCTACTGTCAGAAACCGTGAATCAGACCGAGACAGAATTAAAGTTAATCACACTTGTTTAATAATAATAAAAAGGTAAACAGAGTAAGCGTAGTCAATACATAGCCAGAGTTCAGTAACCAGATTAGGTAGTCAGCCAATGCCAATGTCAGAGAGCCAGAGATCAACATATTAGTACAGCAAGCAGGATCAGGAGCCAGAAGGGATGTCAGCCGAGCAAGTCTTCAACAGGAACGCAGGAGAAAGTCTCTGAGATGTGACCAAAGGTGAAGGCAGAGATGAAGTGAGCTGGATGGCTTTAAGTAGCCAGGACTGACGAGCAGATCATCAACAGCTGAGTCACTGTGGAAATAAAGGAGCTGGCAATTATCTGACAGCTTAACGGCTAGCTCAGAGAAGAAAGGGCTGAGCCCAGCCCTGGCACAAGGTCTCAGGTGTGAATGGGGAGCAGGTGTATTAAATTTGGTGTTATTGCTCTCACTCTCTCATACTGGTCACTGGAAGTTCAACATGGCACTTCATGGCAAAGACCTCTCTGAGGATCTGAAAAAAAGAATTGTTGCTCTACATAAAGATGGCCTAGGCTATAAGAAGATTTCCAAGACCCTGAAACTGAGCTGCAGCACAGTAGCCAAGACCATACAGTGGTTTAACAGGACAGGTTCCATTCAGAACAGGCCTCACGTTGGTCGACCAAAGAAGTTGAGTGCACATGCTCAGCGACATATCCAGAGGTTGTCTTTGGGAAATAGATGTATGAGTGCTGCCAGCATTGCTGCAGAGGTTGAAGGGGTGGGGGTTAGCCTGTCAGTGCTCTGACCATCTGCAGCACACTGGATCAAATTGGTCTGCATGGCTGTCATGCCAGAAGGAAACCTCTTCTAAAGATGATGCACAAGCAAGCCTGCAAACAGTTTGCTGAAGACAAGCAGACTAAGAACATGGATTACTGGAACCATGTCCTGTGGTCTGATGAGACCAAGATAAACTTATTTAGTTCAGATGGTGTCAAGTGTGTGTGGCAGCAGCCAGGTGAAGAGTACAAAGACAAGTGTGTCTTGCCTACAGTCAAGCATGGTGTAATGAGTGTCATGGTCTGGGGCTGCACTGGGGAGCTACAGTTCATTGAGGGAACCATGAATGCCAACATGTACTGTGACATACTGAAGCAGAGCACGATCCCCTCCCTTCGAGACTGGGCTGCAGGTCAGTATTCCAACATGATAAGGATCCCAAACACACCTCCAAGATGACCAATGCCTTGCTAATGAAGCTGAAGGTAAAGGTGATGGACTGGCTAAGCATGTCTCCAGACCTAAACCCTATTGAGCATCTATGGGGCATCCTCAAATGGAAGGTGGAGGAGCACAAGGTCTCTAACATCCACCAGCTCCATAATGTTATCATGGAGGAGTAGAAGAGGACTCCAGTGGCAACCTGTAAAGCTCTCATGAACTCCACGCCCAAGAGGGTTGAGGCAGTGCTGAAAAATAATGGTGGTCACACAAAATATTGACATTTGGGCCCAATTTGGACATTTTCACTTAGGGGTGTGCTCACTTTTTTTGCCAGCGATTTAGACATTAATGGCTGTGTGTTGAGTTATTTTGAGGGGACAGCAAATTTACACTGTTATACAAGCTGTACACTCATTATTTTACATTGTAGCAAAGTGTCATGTCTTCAGTGTTGTCACATGAAAAGATATAATAAAATATTTACAAAAATGTGAGGGGTGTACTCACTTTTGTGAGATCCTGTAGCTAAATCTGCCATCCTCCCAATTAATATGAGCAATAATATGCTAAAACCTCTCAGAAAATGATTTCAATACTCTTGGGACTCCAAATCTATATCATATTTTGATATTAAACTCACATCCCCAATATCTAAATTATATGATCTCAACTTCCTTCCTCTGATCCACACTATCAAACAAGACTGCTTCAAGCATCGGAAATTTGAAATGTCATGGATGGGTCATATAGTGGCATTTAAAATGTCTTCCTTACCTAAAATTTTGTACCATTTTTGCACCCTTCCTATTCCCCTTCCCCAAGCATTTTTTATTGAGCTATTTCAAACACTAAATCACTTCAATTGGCAAGGTAAAAAACCCAGGATTGCAAGAAACATACTTACTAAGCATAAGTCACAAGGTGGGGTGGGACCAGACATTGAACTATATCATAAAGCAGTACTATTAGACCAGCTGGCAGCATGGTTTGATACCACTTCCAGCAAAATATGGGTAACCCTAGAAAAAATCCTTCTTAAAGGTAGAGACTTACCTTCTCTATTATTAGCTTCAACAACTAAGGAAAATATATACTCCCAGAGGCAATGACAATAAGAGCATCAATGGAGGCCTGGTCCTAAACTTTTAATTTGGTCCCTTCAAACGGAGGCTTACGATCTCTTGACATCCCTTTATTAGCATATGAATATTTAATCCATGCGTTCTCTGCAAAAAAAGGGTAAGCTTAGGCTATACCACTGTATCCAATATCCAACCCACGCGGGAATGCGGTACTTACTTATCAATTGCTCCCGATTAAGAGCCTACACTGTGAATCAGCCTTGATCAACCTTTTCAACACAGAGGAACCCTTGAAATAACCCCTGCTAAAAATGACTATATCTACAACTCATGATACATTAGTGTGATGCTCAGTGGGAAGAATGCTCCTTACACCTGTGGTCATTGGGAAGAATTACTCCCTTACAGATAGCTAAAAAGATCAATGGTGTCAGAGGGAACCTATCTGAGAGGCAGAAATTGACAATTTCTCAAGGAACCCCTAGCAACCTCTGGAGGAACCCTGGTTGAGAAACCACAGACAGAGGTTAGCAAAGACATATGGGCATTCTATTCTACTACACTGGAGGTTAAGAAAGGTATCACATGGTTTTATTAATATATGACCTGTATTAAACCCTTACCAAAACCCTCATCAATTCAAAAATGGGAAATAGATCTACAAGAAGAATTCCCAATCCATACATGGAATAGAGCATTAAAAATAATTACACAATAATCCCACTGTGTATCACACTGGGAAAATATAAAGAAAATTGTGCATAGGGGGGTATCTTTCTCCAGATAAAATACAGAAAATGTTTCCTAACACTTCTGAAGAATGTTGAAGAATGTGTGGCCAATTGGGGGATCTATACCACTTGCTTTGGAATTGCAGGTGCCTTACAGTATTCTGGAAATCTACCTTTATACTATTCCCAAGTGACTGGAAGAATGACAGAAACCTCACCTTCTTTGGTTCTTTTTTGGTTAAATATGGGTAGATTCCCTACACAACACTCTACTATTGTAACTCATATACTGATTGCAGCACACCTAACCAGAACTAGTAAATGGAAACAATTGCTGGCACCTAATTTGTCCGAAGTAATCCAAAGAGTCCACATACAATGCACTTATCAGAAATACCTAGTGGGTCTTAATCACTTGTTAACAAAGTTCTATGCAAAATGGAACACCTAGCTACTTCTGTATAAGTTAGAAACTACTTAGTAAGAGTGAGAAAATCTGTGATTCTGCTTAACTAAAGAAAGAATTCTAAAGTTTAAGACTTCCTCATCACATGTCATTTAATTATGGTATTTTGCTATGATACATGCAACAGATCCTCTCAAAAAGGCAAGCAATACATGTATCTGTGAGGGAAAAGGTTTTCCCCCCAAAGCAGAAGTTATTCACGATATTTCCTTACTTTAAGCAAGTGAATTGTAGACTATCATACATTACAACTTGGAGGCTTAATGTTGTGTTATTGTCTTGTTTCTGTTTCTTTAATTTTTCTGTTGAAATTTGTGAATATTTCATGGCTGATGTACAACTTATTTATGCTTTCAGCAAGTACCAATTACATATACCCGTAACCTATGCAAATGATTGCTAATAAGTTGTAATGACAAATCTTTTAATAAAACATTGAAATAAAAAAATGAAAAAAGTGGGCTGTCAACATGCAAATCTGCTGTTAGGAACTGAGAGGATGTGCAGAAATAGAAAGAAAGTTAAGTGCAATTTGATGTGCATTGCCTTAGTAAAGATGATTTAATAGATATGTTAGCATTGTTTACTGTATGTGTACTGCATGTGAGAAGGAGCAGTTGGCCCCAACTCTAGGCCAGCTTGAATACAAGTTTTGTCAACCTTTAAGATGTTCTTTTTACTTTTCAATATGTTTATTGGATATCAATAAAAAATAAAAAATAAAAAAGAAGTTAGAACAGGTGATATATCGACCTGCAAGCCCCAACACAATAAATGGACAAATACATAATAAGGAATCTGAAACATAAAAATAAAGAAAATCTCATATAACTATCGAGAGACAAAATTAGGTTTGCAAAAATAACTTAAAAAGGGTCTCAAACTCCCCCTATGACATTTAAAATAGAGGGGGTAGATGACTTTAGGAGGGAAATTGGGGAAGCGGTCAAGGCCCCACCAATCCGATGTGGGTCATCCACCCCACCCCTATGGGCTCACACTGTGGACTAGGAGACTCCATCAGGGTTATTTGGATGCCAGGACCATGCCCACCATTCCACGTCTAGGATGTCCTTTTTTTATCCCAGAAGATATCAGACTGTTTCACCATATAATCGAAAATCTGTATAACAAGTGGTCTGTCAACATCCAAACCCCTGCCAGCTACCAAGAGGATGTGCAGGAATAAAAGGAAGACTAATTCAAATTGATATTCATTGATACTCAAAAAAATTTAAAGATTTGATAGGAATGTTTACTGTATATAACCTTCCTTTTACTTTGATACTTTATTAAATAAAGTTTTAAAAATTTAATAATGAAGGGCTCTGTTCCACACCAGGTCTCCTCTTCATTAAATAACTTAGACTAGGTTTGTATACGGGGGAAAAAGCACTCACAGAGGGCTTTTTTTTGGGAAGTACAAGTAGACACCCACCAATATGTCAGATGATATTGATTTCCACACTGGAGATGCTGGGGCTTCTGCCACCTTCCCTATGCAGTGCTTTGCCCTGCGTAAGAACGGGTTTGTGGTTCTGAAATCTCGTCCCTGCAAAATTGTTGAAATGTCAACTTCCAAGACTGGCAAGCATGGTCATGCCAAGGTTCACCTTGTTGGTATTGATATCTTCACTGGTAAGAAGTATGAAGATATCTGTCCATCCACCCACAACATGGATGTTCCTAATATAAAAAGAAATGACTACCAGCTTATTGGCATAACTGAGGGATACCTGTCCCTGCTGTGTGACAATGGTGTCATTCGTGATGATCTCAAGCTGCCAGACGGAGACCTGGGAAAGGAAATAGAGGGTAGATATGAAGCGGGTGATGAGATAATGATCTCAGTTTTGCAAGCAATGGAAGAAGAATGTGCGGTAGCCATCAAGGCCATGACCAAATAAACAGGGATCCGGAGACTCGCGCAATCTGCTCAGGTCAAGATTAACCACAGATCTTGAATTTGGTTCTGATTGTCACCAAAGCTATGGCCTTCACAAAAACCTCATTAGTTTTTTTTTTTAATTTGTTTGCAAATACTGCTGGAGTCTAAATTTTGGTTATGCAGTCTAACTGGCAATTTCCAAAATCACTGCAGTTTTAAACTTCAGTACTGAAGTTACCTTTTAACATACCTAAAACCATTGAGTCCAAATGAACAGATCAAACACCTCTGCAGTGGAGTTCAGAATCTGTTTACTTGTGATGCATACTTTAGATCAAGCCTGTAATGGGTAAATGCATTTAATAGTGATAAAGGTAATTTTAGTGTTTAATGTTAAGCCAACTTTGTATTCTGCTTAGGTTGACTGAAACAAATCTAAAATTTCTTTTGCATGTCAGCGCTTGGAACTTCCAAATGCATTCGTTTGGGACATTTCAAAATAAAGTGATTTAGGATTGCCAGTTGATGAATCTTCCTGCCCCCTTCCTTAGAAAAGAACTACTCCTGGTGGCCATGGGCAAGTAAATTGTATTACCTCTGTGCTCTCCTGCCAACATGTTGGCTTGTATATTGTAACTTCATCAAAATGGTGTCAAAGCCTGCCCACAGGCACATGGGTATGTTGGGTGATTCTACACAGCAGGCATACATTGCACAAAATGAGGATTAGAGTTGTAAATGCTACAGATTTTCACTCAAGGCCTTTGTCATCCGACTGAAAAAAAGAAAAAGAAAATGCAGTTCAGTTGCTCGTTTTCTTTTATTGTATTTATCTTGAAATATTAAAGTAAAGACCTTCCCAGGAAAAAAAAAAAAAAAAAGCACTCACAGAGGTTTATTGTAGTAATGGATCATTGGGTTTGAGAAGATAACCATATTCATGTTTCAATGCCCTGATATGTAAATTATTGTAGTAAGCTATAGAAAATATTTTGACAACATCTGCAAATAAGCCCTCCCCAGTGTAGAGATGGGCGAACAGTTCGAGCCAAGCATAAGTTGGGCCTGAACTTTGCTTCTTCACCCATTCGGCAAACATCCGAATTTGCGGGTAGCTTGGCAGGATGTTCGCTCGCCAAACACTCAACGATGCACTGCACACTTCACAGTGCATTCTAGGGCCCTGATTGGATGAATACTTGCACCTGACTGCTGGTCAGGGTGTCACAGGTCCTTGAAACACATCTGCCAGCAGCACACCACCAGCTGTAGAATATAGTAGGCAAATTTCTCTGCAAATTTCTCTGCCCCATCTGCTGCAGTGCAAAAAACCCTCCCTGCCACCCACATGCCCAGGGTCTAAATTCCAACTTGTCAAAATTGCTGGCTTTACAACTCCTGCCTTTCTGTCTGGTGGATTCTGCCCCTTCCGTGATTTTTCAGAATGTGCTGTACCACAATGGCAGGTTCTCAGCCACTATTTCATTGCATGTAAGGCCATTCCAGCTCTGTACCATCACATGGAAGGCAATGTTTTGGCATTGTTGGGTAAGGCAGTCAGCCTTAAGGTCCACCTTACTGCTGACTCGTTGTCCAGCAAGCATGATCAGGGACAATATATTTTGTTCACAGCACATTGGGTAACTGTGCTTGTAACTAGGATGCAGGGTAGGGCTCAATGCTGGAGCTTGTTTTGCCCCCACGTCTCCATACAGCTGGTGGTGTTGATGCAAGATCTGTCAGCTCCACCCCCTCCTCCTCCATGCCCTCCTCTACTGGATTGCCCTATGAACCACCAGTACCCCTAAGCGTTCAAGGGGCTATTCAATGAGTCAGGATAAAAGATGCCATGTAGTGCTTCAGCTGGTTTGTCTAAGGGACAGGAGACACTCTGAAGCAAAGATTATTTCTGCTGTGCAGGGGCAGCTCCAGAGGTGGTTCACGTGATGGAAGCTTGAGCCAGGAATGGTGGTGTGTGATAACGGCACTAACCTTCTGTCGGCCCTTCGACAGGGAAAACTGACACATGTTCCATGCCTGCCATGTGTCCCCAATTTGGTGCTGCAGCATTTCTTAAACAGGTACTCAGGTTTGCAAGATCTTTTAAAGTCGGACAGAAAAGTCTGTAGCCATTTCAGGTGGTCATACACAGCCAGTGTCCGGTTCACTGAAATTCAGCATAAATTCCACCTGCTCATAAACTACATGATTTGTGACATGCCTACTAGGGATGAGCCAAACACCCTCCTGTTCGGTTCACAGCAGAACATGTGAACAGGCAAAAAATTTGGCAGGACACACGAACACCATTAAAGTCTATGGGACACAAACATGAATAATCAAAAGTGCTCATTTTATTCAACAGATTTTTTATTTTTTTTGTTTCAATAAATGTTATTGTATATTGAATAGTAAGTATACAGTAATATAAGATCATATAATAATACATTAAATATACAACTTTGCAGAAGATAAATGTAAACAATCAAAGTATATTTATAAAAAGGCTTATAAGAGTAAAGATGATGGATAATAAAGTTGAGATAATAAAAATTGAAAGCAAAATTTGCATTTTCACCTATACCTTTTATACAACAAATCTAAATGAGCAGTGAAAATTGCTCACAAGTAAGTTACCGTATATGAAATACCTTAAATCTGGCAAATTAAATAATGTAATTTTGTGTTTAATAGAATAAACTAAATAACTATAACTTAATTATATGAAAAGTTGGGATAGGTTAGTTTAGATGTAATTTTAACAATGAAGGGACACATGTAGAAATATAGTAAAGAACTTGAAGGATTGCGGTCTCTGGAACTCTAGCAAATCCTTACTAATCTGAGAGTATATATGTGTCTCAACTGTAAAGTGGAAAAATTAGTTCTATAAGTTATAATCAAAGCAGGGGGGAAATCTAAACTTAAGAAGAAATATCTATTTGTAAGGGGACTAGAAAGGGGGTGATAGAAGCACTTAAGGATGTCTTGTAGTGACAACCTTATTATGAATATAACTATATTTTAGTGAAGGATAAGTAAGGGTAATGAAAGAGAAATGAGGAGAAGGAGCCACTTCTTCCTCCTTCGTCTACTGACCTAAAAGTAAGTGGAAAGATTACCTGGAGATTAATTGTTTGAATTCAGATGATAGTTGGAAGAGGTGCCAACACGCCCATGTTTCCTGGAATTTATGAGACATATCCCTGGCTTGATGGATCCATATCTGCCACTCTATTTATGCGATTAAACCAATCCTTAATAGTAGGGGGAGTAACATCTTTCCAAAGAGCTGGAATGCACATTTTAGCTGCATTGAGTAAATGCAAAGCTATGGACTTATGGTAAAGGTATTTTGGGATGTGAGAATGGTGTAAAAGCATTTGTGCTGGAGTAAAGTCTATTGGAATTGTGGAGATATGAGTAGTTAGACGATGAATTTCCTTCCAGAAAGGTTGAATACTAGGGCAAGACCACATTATATGTAGTAAAGATCCATCTGCATCTCTGCATCTCCAACAGTTAGGTGGTATTGAGGGGGAAATTTTATGTAATCTGAGTGGAGTTTTGTACCATCTTGAAAAAATCTTGAAACCATTCTCTTGTACAGACACATTAATAGAACCTTTATGAATGTAAGAGTAAACCCTACTCCAATCCTTTTATGTTAGGTCAATAGAAAGATCCCTTTCCCAACACTGACTCGCAATATTGGATTTAGGACTGTGGCATGAGAAGAGAGGGGAGTACAGTTCAGAAATAATATGTCTCTGTGGTTCTGTTCTTGTGCAAATTGATTCAAAAGAAGTATATTGTTTAGCATGAGCTTCACGAGTCATAGGATTATTCAAGAAATGCCTAATTTGGAAGTATGACCAAAATGGAAAGGAGTGGTCTGAGTTCAGTGAAGATAAATCTGTCAAATTCATGAAGGAAGTGTTTTGAAAAAAAATGGGCAGCTCTTATATTGGCATGAGGCCAAGATTTTGCAAGGAATGATTCTGAAAGGCCTGGCAGGAAATCTGGGTTGTTACGAATAGGTGTAAGTGGTCCTGGGGTAGAGGAAATTTGAAATTTTTGACAGGCTTTACAAAATATTTGTAAAGTATTACCAATTAGAGGATATTGTTTACAATTTTGTAGAATGTGAGTAGGATTAATCCAAGGTAGTTGGTGTAGAGGTATGAGAGAAAAGGAACGTTCAATGCTTACCCAGTCTTGGGTAGAGAAATGAACATTCCAATCTACAATTCTTGCCAACTGGCAAGCCCAGTAATATTTGGTTATATCTGGAAATCCTATACCCCCCTTCATTTTGGGTATGGTTAGTCTTTCATGGCTCAATCAATAAATGTAGAGCAAGCTGTACGAATTGAAGTAAAAAGGCATGAGGTATTTTGATGGGAACTGTTTGTAAAGAATTCTTGGGAGGATATTTATTTTAATTATAGATGCTCTACCAAACCAGGAGAAGATACCTGTAGACCATGACTTCAAATCTTTTTGGATGTTATGAAGAATGGGGATGTAATTTTTGGAATAGAGTTCAGATAAATAAGTGGGTAATTGGATACCTAGATAAGTGATTGATGCTTTACTCCATTTGAAAGGGAAATTTGATTGGCAACGAGAGATCTCATCATGTTCTAGAGAAACGTTCAGTGCCTCTGACTTGTTAAAATTAGTTTGAAAATTAGTCAATATCCTGAACATATCAAAATCTTTGAGAATATTTGGAATAGTAATGTGAGGTTCTGTGAGAAATAAAAGAATGTCATTGGCGAAAGCCGCTAGTTTGTAGGTGTGTTGATCAATGGTGATACCCTTGATGTCAGGGTTAGATCTTAGACGTTGAAGTAATGGTTCAAGAGTGAGAACAAAACTTAGAGGAGATAGGGGGCAACCCTGACGAGTATAATTTGAGATCGGGAAGGCGTTCAATAGGTGGCCATTAATCCTGACCCTTGCCGTAGGCGAAAAGTATAGAGCCAAGATGAAATGTAGCATACAGTCAGGCAAGCTGAGCATTTTAAGGGATTCTAGCATATAGACCCAGGCCACTCTATCGAACGCCTTCTCCACATCTAGGGATAGAAAAAAAACGCATTGGTGGGTGGATGTCAACCATCTATGTAGATTAATAGCCTTAGTGGTATTGTCTTTCCTTTCCCTACCAGGTATGAAGCCCACCTGATCCTTTGAAATTAGTTTGGGTAAAAGGGGCAAAAGACGATTACATAAAATTTTGGCACAGAGTTTAAGGTCCACATTCAATAAAGAGATTAGTCGATAATTAGTTACCAATGAAGAGTCTTTGTTGGGTTTCGGAATAACCGTAATATGAGCTGTAAGGAGATCTCGGGCGGAGGGTTATCTGGTGATAATGAGTTAAAAGCCATTAGAAAATGTGGGCAAAGTATTTCCTGAAAGGATTTATAATAGCCAGATGTTAGTCCATCAGGACCAGGACTTTTACCGGGTTTCAATTGTTTAAGAGCAATATCGACCTCTTCAGGAGATATAGGATGAGCTAGTTCATTTGCTTCCTGATCAGAAAGTCATTTAGGGGTATGTTTCGATAAGAATTCATTGATCATTTGAATGCGGGCACTTTTTCCAGATTGAGTATTGGAAGGTGCTAGATTAGAGATGGGTGTAATAGGCCACAAATTTGTTAGCAATATCATCATTAGTAACTAACTTGCGTCCGGTGGAGTCATTTATAGAGTGGATATTTGTACATGCTTTTTTAGAACGAAAAGCATTGGCTAACAATTTCCCTGCTTTATTCTCATACTCATAAAAAAGTTTTTGAGATAAAACATAATTCTGTTTAGATTTTTTGTCTTGTTCTTCTAATAGTTCTTTCCTAGCTTGAATAAGTTCATGTAAGGATGATATTGCTTGTGTAGATTTATGTACCCTTTCCAAAGTTTGGATGTGAGTTGTTAGTTTATTAATGTAGGACTGTCTTTCTCTTTTACGTTTAATGGAGATAGCGATTAAGTATCCTCTAATTGTGCATTTGTGCGCTTCCCAGCACGTCATTGGTGAAATTTCTGGTGAAGAGTTTTTACAATGAAGTATTGGTGTAATCGTTTGTTAATTTCGGGTGCTATATTGTTATCCGTAAGAAGGGATGGATCTAAGTGCCATATTGAGGAGCCTGGTGTAACGTCTGGAAATGTTAGGGAAATAGAGATAGGATGATGATCCGATAAAAACATGGGATCTATGGTAGCGGAAGTGAGAAAAGTCAGGTCTCTTTGTGAAATAAAATGGTAATCAAGTCTAGAATAACGTTTATGTGAGGCAGAATAGAATGTATAAGCTTTCATTGTGGGATATAGTGTACGCCAAGTATCATGTAGTGATAAGTTCTGAAGTTGAATTTTAATAGAGCGTAATGCTTTGTATTGAATAGATGAGGTACCAGTTGAAGTATCTTGAAGGGGACTAAGGGGAACATTGAAATCACCACCTAAAATCAGGATACCTTCTTGAAAATTGGAGAGTATTTTTAATGTCAATTTAAAGAACTGATCTTGTTTAGAGTTAGGTACATATATATTTGCCAAAGTTATTGGTTTTCCATGAAGGGAACCTTTCAAAAATAGGTAACGGCAATTCAGATCTATACATGTATCTGACATTTGAAATGGGCATTGTTTCGAAAAAAAGATTGATACTCCTTTAGATTTCGAGGTCGGGTTGGTGGCATGTATGGAGATCGGGTATCGTGCATTAGAGAATTTTGGAATGGAATCTATTTTGAAGTGCGTCTCTTTTAAAAAAGATTATATCTGCCTTGTTTTTATGTATTGCGGAAAGTAGCTGTGAACGTTTTTCCAGTATGTTAAGACCTCTAATATTTAAGGCGGTGGATTTATTAGTGGGCAAGATTGCCTTAGGATATGATAGGTCCATTTTGTGTATTAATATTATGTCTAAGACCAGGTAATTTGTATGTTAGAATAGTCAGGATTCGATGGAGGGGGAGGATAGGGAGTAGGAAAAAGGGAGCTAATTAAGGTATAAAGAAGGAGGTTTAGCAAAAATAAAGCAAAAGTGTATGGGGTGAGATAAAAGGTACAGGTAGTAAACAAATAATCAGTTTATGGAATGGGGTTAAAGGGTTACACAATGAGTGTATAACAATGTGAGGGGAAAACTGGTGATTAACAAGAACCTGCTTGCCAATCCGTTAACTGTATACACTTAGTCTACTATGAGGCCGGACAATGTCAGTGGTATGGATAGTGATTTCTATAAATCGAATACCTAAATAATGTCGGGTACCACTGTGTGTGGACAAGATTAATCGCATCAAAGATGGGTTTTCTCAATCAATGAGGTGATACCCGCTAGACAGAGTCAAAAGTAATGTATATCAGAGGAGGTAAAGAGTATAAGACCGGGAATATTTGGCTTAATAAAGTTTCAATAGGAGTGTGAAAATTTTTTTTCAAGGACAGAAAATGAGAAAAGTTTCCCAAAAAGAAAAGAAAACAAAAAAGTGTATGAGATAATTAGTGAGATGTGAATATGGGTATAGAAAGGAACAAGGTCAAATAATAAACCAATTAGTACTAAGAAAGTAGTTTGTCATAAGAACCAAGAGATGTCAAATAAACTTAATATTTAATAGAGTATAGTAATCCTTATCCAGAATATGTAGGAAAGGGGAAAATTTTTAGAAAACAGTAGAATAGATTGACCATAACCATAATGAAATGAGTAAATATGGAACCATAAAGATTCATGAGGGAAAAAATAATCCATAACTCAATATGGGATAAACCATATAATATCACATCTCCAGATATTTAGTGAATAGTAGAAATGGGAAAAGTAGTAAAAAGCAAAAAAATACAATATTTGGATAAGGAGTGATATAATAATATGTATAACAAGTAATAATCTAAATTAGTTAAATAGATCAATTGTAAACTTGTTTGTTAAAATTAGTTTGGGAGATGATCCACAGGAATAAACATCTCAACGTAGAAGGGAGTTGTTATTATAATAAACAAAGGAAGACACTCCCAACGTCATGAAAAGAAAAAATAAGGGCATTGAGCACGAGTTCCATATATCGTGTATATAACACATCTGTTATCCGGATGATAAATGTATTACCCGTTTGTGTAAATTAACAAACAACCAATGTAGATAACAGTTATAGAATCGAAAAATATGCAGAGCAACAATGGATCATGTCCCAAAATCTTCTCCAGCACATAGAAAAATATGAACCATTAATTGAGTAATATGCTAACATAAAAGCAAAAAATAGACATGGAGTCAAGAACAAAGTTATATCAGAATCTTAAGTGAATATAGAATAGTCAAATATATATGAAATATTTTAGAAACTATAGATAATACCAGAACTCTTCCAAAGTGGAATGGATAAGCATGTTTAGATGATGTTAAATCTATTTATATGTATGGTATAAATAATATGTAAATAGAAAACCTAGTCATACAATAATGAAACCTTGAAAGTCTTCTAAGGTTAAATGCTTAAAGTAAGAATAAGGAACTAGTATGTCCCTGAAACAAAAAGAATGAAAATAAAAGTTAATTAAAGTACTTGAGCACTGCTATGAATGATCAACGACCACGGCGAGCTCTATGGGTTTTAGGTGTTCTCATGGGACTAGAACCTCTGCCAGTAGTTGAAGTGAAACATTCAGGATGTGTTTCCGAAGGTGATCTTTGTCTTCTGAAACAAACTTTCTGGGTTTTAGCAACCTTTGGACGAAATTCAGCATACCATTCCGGTACTTCTATCATCGGGATATCCAGTGTTGCGCAGAAATTATGCAGATCTTCCGCCACTCTTAGGAGAGCTGTGCGTCCCATTGATGATGCTGACAGGCAGAAGGGGAATTTCTACCTATAAGTGATTCCTTTTGTACGGAGGACTTCTAGAATGGGCCGAAGTTCTCTGTGTCTCTGAAGTGTAATTATAGAGAGATCCTGAAATAAACATAGTTCTGTACCATTATAAGAAATTTGGTTTTTGGTACACACCTTTCTCAGTATATCTTCTTTAAGCTGATAATCAATTATGTGGCATATAACATCCCTGGGAGGGTCCGAATCCTTTCCCCTAGGTCTGAGGGCACGGTGTATCCTCTCCATCCCTATTGGGGACGTACTGGGTTTATCCAAGAGATCATTAAAAATGCCCAAAACAGGAGATCGATCTAGCCCATAAATTCACTGACACTCAATGGCAACAAGCCTTCAAGTCTATTTATAAAGCCACCAAATGCGCGGCCGTATGGGAACTCGCACAGAAAATCTCACTACGCTGGTATATGACTCCAGCCAGAATAACATCCTTTAATCCCCAAATCCCCAACACTTGCTGGAGATTTAAATCTTCCCCAAGTGATCTACTCCATGTTTTCTGGTCATGTTCCAAATTACAAACCTACTGGGACAATATCTTCCACTTAATTTCGACCATCACCCGAATCAAGACCCCCCCTCACCGGCACTTGCGATCCTAAACCTAACTATTGAGGACATTCCTCATCCCTTCAGACTAGTAACCACCCATGTTCTCATGGCAGCCAGACTTAATCTAACCAGACACTGGAAGTCCGACACACCCCTAACACTAGGCTAAGTCACTGACTTGGTATCCCTGCACTTCAGTTATGAGACTACATCAGCTGCATACACTGGCCAATCAACAAAAATACACACTACCTGGCAACCGTGGACTGCCTGGACTAGACACTGCGCGCCACACGTACAAAAGTACTGAATCACAGACCCCTTTTTCTTGACCAAATGCTTCCTAAGTATTATATGTTAGGTGTATTAGCTGGTAACTTCTAACCAATTTCCGTTACCATATATATCACAGCAAGAGGGTCCGCTTCACTCCTGTGGCTCTAGAGATCCCACATGGGGAGACACACTAGTGAAGTGGACCAATTACACTTCTTGAATTGTTTATTGATACTTGTTCACTACTTGTTACATTGGATCCCTATTTGTGGATAAATGTTTATATGTTTATATCTTGAATAGGTTTATATCTTGAATTATCTACTCAGACGTGGTTGCATGACGTACAATGTTAAATTGTACACTGTATTTCCTATGAAAACTAATAAAAATATGGAATAAAAAAAAAATGCCCAAAACAGTGTCAATGGGATGGTCGGCATCAACTGTTTCTGGAAGACCTCTCAGTCTCAGATTGTGGCGTCTGCCACAATTGTCCAAATCTTCAACATGTCTATTAAGCTCCCTGAGTTAAAGAGAGTGTATATCAATAGATTGGTGAGCCTTGCGGATTGTAGTGGAATGTACTGCCTGTATTTTTTCCTCTTCTTGGATTCTTCCTGTGATTGAAAGAATGTCATTGTAGAGGTCAGTAATAGCCACCGTTAGTGTTTCTTCAATATCTGCTGCCACTGAATGAAGATCAGTAAGGCTGGGGTGCTGATGTGGTGTTAACACAATGTCGATACGAGGAGTTTGTGAGAGGGATAATCCTGCCTGCGTCTGACTGGAATTTGACTGTGCGCTCTGTTTGAGTGCCATACTTGTGACAGGAACATTTCTGGGATCATGTGCGACCAAGCGTCACTCAAATCGAGGGGAGATCATGACCTTGGGGTGCAGGAAATTCTGGATGATGTTCCCATATTATTTTGGATGAGAAAAAATGGATAATACCTCCGTAGGAGACCGAAAAACGCCTCTGTCAGCGGGAGCTCAGGAGTTAAGCTGCCATCTTTTTCTATGCCACGCCCCAAGTGCTCATTTTAAAGGCTTATATGCAAGTTATTGTAATAAAAAGTGTTTGGGGACCTGGGTCCTGCCCCAGGGGACATGTATCAATGCACTGGGAGCAGTGATTTTTTTTATGCTTAAAGTGAAACAATAAAAATGAAATATTCTATTAAATATTGTGCCTGGGGGGTGTCTATAGTATGCCTGTAAAGAGGCACATTTTTCCTGTGTTTAGAACAGTACCACAGCAAAAGGAAAAATTGTCATTTAAAACTGATCGCGGCTGTAATGAATCGTCGGGTCTCGGAAATATAGATAAAACTCATTGAAAAAAAGAGCATGGGATCCCCCCCCAGTCCATTACCAGGCCCTTTGGGTCTGGTATGAATATTAAGAGGAACCCTGAACCAAAATTTAAAAAAAAATGTGTGGGGTCCACCCCAAAATCCATACCAGACCTGCTATGGATTTTAAGGGGAACCCTGCGCCAAAATAAAAAAATGGCGTAGGGGTCCCCCCAAAATCCATACCAGACCCTTATCCGAGCATGCAAACTGGCAGGCCGCAGGAAAAGAGGGGGGACAAGAGAGTGCCCCCCCTCTTGAACTGTACCAGGCCACATGCCCTCAACATGGGTAGGGTGCTTTTGGGTAGCCCCCAAAGCACCTTGTCCCCATATTGATGGGGACAAGGGCTTCAACCCCACAACCCTTGCGCAGTGGTTGTGAAGTCTGCGGGCAGGGGGCTTATCAGAATCTGGAAGCCCCCTTTAACAAGGGGACCCCCAGATCCTGGCCCCAACCCCTGTGTGAAATGGTAACGGGGTACAAGTATCCCTACCATTTAACAAAAAAAGTGTCACAATGCTAAAAATGACAAAACACAGCTTGGGACAAAAAATAAAAATGTCCCACGTAATCCATTCATCTTCTTCTATCACGCTGCCCAGACCAAAAAAGAAAAAAAACTTGCAATTTACCCACCTCCATGGGAGGCTCTCACCATCTGATGTGTCTTGACTTGTGACAGCTCTTATATAACTGAGAGCGGGGCCATGGCTTCCCCGTGGCATCAGAGGGGGGCAGGGTCACCCGTTTACGTAAGGCATTAGGGATGGGTGTTCACCCATCCCTAATATATACTGTATAAAGAAACGTGATTTTGCGCTAACCATACAAATAAAACAATTTTTGTGCTGCTGCTCATGTTAGTCCATAAATACAAAAGACCCAAAAAATAAATAGTAAATAGTGTAACCAGCGTGCATCATATCTTAGTGTGTATTAAATATAAGTGATCCCGATAGTTATGACTACTATTGGTATACCACACTTAAAGCCATTTCAATACAGCCAAAACTCATGAAAAACGTTATTACTATAGACATAAAAAAATAGTGAAATTAACTTATTTTCCTATGTTAGGAACATTTAAATCCTATAATCACACCACGTGTTCAACAGTGAAACAAAAAATGTGTTATTAACCACTTGAGCCCCGGACCATTATGCTGCCTAAGGACCAGAGGTCTTTTTCCAATTTGGCACTGCGTCGCTTTAACTGCTAATTGCGCGGTCATGCAATGCTGTACCCAAACGAAATTTGCGTCCTTTTCTTCCCACAAATAGAGCTTTCTTTTGATGGTATTTGATCACCTCTGCGGTTTTTATTTTTTGCGCTATAAACGGAAAAAGACCGAAAATTTTGAAAAAAAATGATATTTTCTACTTTTTGTTATAAAAAAAATCCAATAAACTAAATTTTAGTCATACATTTAGGCCAAAATGTATTCGGCCACATGTCTTTGGTAAAAAAAATGTCAATAAGCGTATATTTATTGGTTTGCGCAAAAGTTATAGCGTCTACAAACTAGGGTACATTTTCTGGAATTTACACAGCTTTTAGTTTATGACTGCCTATGTCATTTCTTGAGGTGCTAAAATGGCAGGGCAGTACAAAACCCCCCCAAATGACCCCATTTTGGAAAGTAGACACCCCAAGGAAATTGCTGAGAGGCATGTTGAACCCATTGAATATTTATTTTTTTTGTCCCAAGTGATTGAAAAATGACAAAAAAAAAAAAAAAAAAAATATTTACAAAAAGTCGTCACTAAATGATATATTGCTCACACAGGCCATGGGCCTATGTGGAATTGCACCCCAAAATACATTTAGCTGCTTCTCCTGAGTATGGGGATACCACATGTGTGGGACTTTTTGGGAGCCTAGCCGCGTACGGGGCCCCGAAAACCAATCACCGCCTTCAGGATTTCTAAGGGTGTAAATTTTTGCTTTCACTCTTCACTGCCTATCACAGTTTCGGAGGCCATGGAATGCCCAGGTGGCACAAAACCCCCCAAAATGACCCCATTTTGGAAAGTAGACACCCCAAGCTATTTGCTGAGAGGCATATTGAGTCCATGGAATATTTTATATTTTGACACAAGTTGCGGGAAAGTGACACTTTTTTTTTTTTTTTTTTTTTTTTTCATAAAGTTGTCACTAAATGATATATTGTTCACACAGGCCATGGGCATATGTGGAATTGCACCCCAAAATACATTTAGCTGCTTCTCCTGAGTATGGGGATACCACACGTGTGGGACTTTTTGGGAGCCTAGCCGCGTACTGGACCCCGAAAACCAATCACTGCCTTCAGGATTTCTAAGGGTGAAAATTTTTGATTTCACTCTTTACTGCCTATCACAGTTTCGGAGGCCATGGAATGCCCAGGTGGCACAAAACCCCCCCAAATGACCCCATTTTGGAAAGTAGACACCCCAAGCTATTTGCTGAAAGGCATGGTGAGTATTTTGCAGCTCTCATTTGTTTTTGAAAATGAAGAAAGACAAGAAAAAACATTTTTTTTTTTTCTTTTTTCAATTTTCAAAACTTTGTGACAAAAAGTGAGGTCTGCAAAATACTCACTATACCTCTCAGCAAATAGCTTGGGGTGTCTACTTTCCAAAATGGGGTCATTTGGGGGGGTTTTGTGCCACCTGGGCATTCCATGGCCTCCGAAACTGTGATAGGCAGTGAAGAGTGAAATCAAAAATTCACGCCCTTAGAAAGCCTGAAGGCGGTGCTTGGTTTTCGGGGTCCCGTACGCGGCTAGGCTCCCAAAAAGTCTCACACATGTGGTATCCCCGTACTCAGGAGAAGCAGCAGAATGTATTTTGGGGTGTAATTTCACATATTTCCATGGCATGTTTGAGCAATATATCATTTAGTGACAACTTTGTGCAAAAAAAAAAAAAAAAAAAATTTGTCTCTTTCCCGCAACTTGTGTCGCAATATAAAATATTCCATGGACTCGACATGCCTCTCAGCAAATAGCTTGGGGTGTCTACTTTCCAAAATGGGGTCATTTGGGGGGGTTTTGAACTGTCCTGGCATTTTATGCACAACATTTAGAAGCTTATGTCACACATCACCCACTCTTCTAACCACTTGAAGACAAAGCCCTTTCTGACACTTATTGTTTACATGAAAAAGTTTTTTTTTTTTGCAAAAAAATTACTTTGAACCCCCAAACATTATATATTTTTTTAAAGCAAATGCCCTACAGATTAAAATGGTGGGTGTTTCATTTTTTTTTTTCACACAGTAATTGCGCAGCGATTTTTCAAACGCATTTTTTGGGGAAAAAACACACTTTTTTTAATTTTAATGCACTAAAACACGCTATATTGCCCAAATGTTTGATGAAATAAAAAAGATGATCTTAGGCCGAGTACATGGATACCAAACATGACATGCTTTAAAATTGCGCACAAACGTGCAGTGGCAACAAAATAAATACATGTTTAAAAGCCTTCAAAAGCCTTTACAGGTTACCACTTTAGATTTACAGAGGAGGTCTACTGGAAAAATTACTGCACTCGATCTGGCCTTCGCGGTGATACCTCACATGCATGGTGCAATTGCTGTTTATGTTTGACGACAGACCGCCGCTTGCGTTCGCCTTAGCACGAGAGCAGGGGGCGACAGGGGTGTTTTTTTTTTTTTTTTTTTTTTTTCTTTATTATTTTTTTGCTTTTTTAATCTTACTTTTAAACTGTTCCTTTCATATTTTTTTTTTTAATCATTTTTATTGTTATCTCGGGGAATGTAAATATCCCCTATGATAGCAATAGGTAGTGACAGGTACTCTTTTTTGAAAAAATTGTGGTCTATTAGACCCTAGATCTCTCCTCTGCCCTCAAAGCATCTGACCACACCAAGATCGGTGTGATAAAATGCTTCCCCAATTTCCCAATGGCGCTATTTACATCCGGCGAAATCTAAGTCATGAAATACTCGTAGCTTCCGGTTTCTTAGGCCATAGAGATGTTTGGAGCCACTCTGGTCTCTGATCAGCTCTATGGTCAGCTGGCTGAATCACCGGCTGCATTCTCAGGTTCCCTGTTGAGACAGGAGAGCCAGAGAAAAACACGGAAGACGGTGGGGGAGGGGGGGGCATTCCCTCCCACGGCTTGTAAAAGCAGTCTAGAGGCTAATTAGCCGCTAGGATTGCTTTTACATGAAAGCCGACCGCTGGCTGAAAAGAATGATACCAAGATGATACCTAAACCTGCAGGCATCATTCTGGTATAACCACTCAAAGTCGTGAATGGCGTACCTGAAGACAAAAAAATGGTTAACAATGGTTAACAATAAAGCACAGTAAAGTGTAAATAATTACACACCTGAAAAACAAACATGATAAAACATAATAACAATAACAATAACAATAAAACATTGCAGAATAGAATACAGTAAAAAAGAGCAGAACAATAGAGAGAGAGAATAGAGAGAGAGAGAACAATAAAACAACAACTATTTTTTTTTATTTCGTATTTTTTTTTTTTTTACACTTTTTTTGTAACTAACTTTTATAACGGTAACCGGTTCCAGGTTCGGGTCTCTCAAAATGCGATGGCATCTTGGGAGACCCTGTGAAAGTGTGCCTAGTCTGTGCAATGCTGTACCCTACGCTAATACTCAACTAGTGAATGGTAGCGTTCAAAACATTCACCAATGCAAAGACCAGGATTGTCAGGACAGGAGGGACAATAATAGCGGGTGTCACGCCTATATCCGCGCTTGCTGCAGACACGACATCTTTTTTGGGGGGTTCGTTGGGTAGGGGTACTCGGGAGGACATAAAAATGCCTCTCATGCAGCCGACTGCATTTGGTTGGGGATGTGAATGGGGGAAGTACGGGCGCTGCAGAAGCGGTGGGTTCCCAATTAGGATTGGCGAATGCAGCAGGAAGGGCACTATGGGCACGATGGGCCTGTGTTTGTCTTTTTGGTGGCAGCGGGACACTACTTGTGCTTGCCACCTCACCAGCTTCAACTGCACTTATGGGACTCGCCACGTCACCACGTGTTACTGCAGTGCTGGTTTGACTACGACCGGGGTGTACTAGGCCGCTGGCGCTTGCCAGTTCACCAAAACGCTACCAAAAAACGTTAGCGATCGCAGGGATCAGGCCTGACTCTGTGAACGCTGCAGTTATGCGTTTAGTGTTTTGTAAGTGTCAGTGATCGATCGATACTGCACTTGGGTGGGCTGGGCCGGGCCGGGCGGAGGGGCAAAACGCAGGTGCTAGCAGGTATCTGGGCTGATCCCGCTAACACTGGGAAATGTGCAAATGTGTTTTATAGATTTATTCAAAATCTCTTTCACAGTCACTTTAAAACAATTCTTTCCACTGCAAATGTTCACAGCAACACTCCACTGCACATCAGGAACTACAAATCAAAAAAAACTCCCAAGTATACACCAAACGGAACTCAGATAAAAAATGTGAACCAGATAAAAATTTGCTAAAAATCAGCATGCATGCAGAGCAGGAGCAAACCGGCTAACTGCATGGAGAAAGACCAGACAAACGTGATGGCATCACAGCCTCTAGCTCCACCCGACGCGTTTCCCCTAAACAGGCTTCCACTGGGAATGGAGACATGACTGAATGCTGACACATCACGTTTTTATACTCATATGGCAGGAGACACAGGAAGTGACATTTCCACATCCCCTTCCTGTGGTCACTTGATACACAGTTATTTTTTCTTCAAAAACTGCTTATTAAATATCAAAACTAACTACTTTTCTCCACCACTATATAGGGAAGAAAGAAATTAGTTCAAAAACAAGAAAAATTTATAAAAATTAAAAAAATAAAAACAATTTTAAAAGTCTTTTTATTAGAAATTTTTTTTTTCTTTCATATGAAGAAATCTTTTAAAACCTTCCTAGCATTTTATTTTCAAGATTGCACACACTTTTTTTTTTTCCTCAAAAAGTTTTTTATTTATTTCAAAAGGGTAAGACAAAGCATACAGAACAAGAATATTGTCACAGAACATCATTTAACAGAATCATATGGAGAGTATCTATGTCACAATACAACATAAAGATTCTAACAGAGAAAAAGTGAACATTACTGAGACATAAAATTGTAATTAAGCGTAGGTGGGCGGAGGATCTAAATTTCTATTGTCCCCTCCCCCCACCCCCCCACCCCCAGTTTGGACTGAGGGAAGGACAGGGTTCAGTCACTCGAGTATGTTTACCGTTTAGATTGCAGTGTATCCTGACAGGGTGAGGACTAAGTGTCCATCTGGGGGAAAAGAGAGAGAAGAGGGAAAAGATACCAAGAGAAGAGAAAGAGAAGAGAGAGAAGAAGAAGGACAAAACAAAGAAAAAAGAGAAAAAAAAAAAAGGGGGAGGGGGGAGGGGGGAGAAGAGGGAATGAGCTCTAGGTGGGAAGTACGGAGGGGGGAGTGAAAGGGGAAAAGTGAGTGGATCCGCACCTGCCCCCCCCCACAATACGCCGAATAAGACGTTGTTACACACTTCAGTTATCCCTACGGTACGTACTGAAGGTATCGTTCAGTGGTAACAAAATGAGACCAGCAGGCCCATGTGGTTGAAAATTTATGCATCCTGTCTTGCGAGGTAAAGATTAGTTCCTCCATTTCTTTTATGGAAGAAATCCGTGCAAACCATTCCCTGACTGTTGGAATGTTGATGGAGCGCCAATGTCTGGGTATACAGAGTCTGGCGGCATTAACCATATGCATCGCCAACGATTTGTAGTAGTCTTTTTTGGATAGCGATGTGAGGTGTAAGAGAAATTGGGACGGGGTGTAGTCCAAAGTGTAGGTAGTGATATGTGAGATGAGACCGTGAACCTCCCTCCAAAAGGGTTGAATGTTCACGCAATCCCACCACACATAAAGCATAGTTCCCACCCCTGACCCGCATCTCCAGCAAGTATCAGGGATATTAGGGGAGAATTTGTGGAGACGCGACGGAGTCCTATACCATTTTATGATCACCTTGTAGCCATTTTCTTGGATGGCAACGTTCAAAGAGCCTTTATGTGCGTACTCATAGATAATGCTCCAGTCCTCCGTGGAAAGAGACCTTTGAAGATCTCCACTCCAGGAGACCTGTGAAGGGGCAGGGGTCTGCGTTGGAGCTTCTAAGAGAAGGGTATACAGGAGGGAGATTAAGTGTCTTTGTGGCAGTTTACGTTGGCACAAGGATTCAAAGGGCGTGAGTTGTCGTGTCCAGTCCGACTGACTGGCGTGGGTTGAAAGGAAGTGTCGGATTTGTCTGTAAGTCCAAAATGAAAGAGAGGACGTCTTGGTGTTAGACTTTAGGGTTTCAAAAGATAAGGGCTTCTCATTGGAATAGAATTGAAGAGCCAGGACATCTTCAAATGGCCACTCTTGACTTAAGAACTCTGCAGAGGTCCCCGGTGGAAAATCAGGATTCCCCCGTAAGGTAGTTAAGGGGCTTGGGAGAGGGATGGATGAACCCCTTGTCATGGTCTTTCTGAAGGTCAGGAGTATAGAGTGGATAAGGGGGTGGGCTAAGAGGGTATGGGGCCAGTTCCGAGGGGGTAACCATGGGAGAAGGTGTAATGCCGCGTACACACGGTCGGACTTTTCGTCTACAAAAGTCCGACAGCCTGTCCGACAGACTTCCGACGTACCTTCGGCGGACTTGCGGCAGACTTTGTTACGAACGGACTTGCGCACACACGACCACACAAAAGTACGACAGCCTAGTACGCGGTGACGTACACCAAGTCCGACGAGACTATAAAACGGAAGTTCAATAGCCCGTACGACACCCTTTGGGCTCCTTCTGCTAATCTCGTGTTTATCTCGTGTTAGTAGAAGTTTGGTGAGAGACGATTCGCGCTTGTGAGACTCGTATTTTTCAGTTCGTTTTAACTGTTGTTCAGTCTGTGCTTGTGAGGTTTGTATCTGCTTTTCAGTGCGTTTGGTCAGTTGGCATTGAGAAATCTTTGTTTTATTGGCCGCTCGTTCCTGATTTTCAGGTCGTTCTTCACAGGCCTTGCTGTTCTTCAGTGCGTTCTGTTTAGTGCGTTCTGACCAGCCGACCGTTTTGAAGCCATGTTACCTGTACGTACTCGTCGTCGAGCTCGTGCATTGTATGTGCTTGGTGCTGTAGTTTATTCTTCAGCCCAAGACCAGTCCATGAACAGGGCGAGGAGGAGTTCATGGACCAAGAATTGGTTGCTTCAGCGTGACCAGTTCTGTCACATGCCTTTGCTCCGTGAGATCCGTGAGAATAATCCTGAGGATTTCAGGAACTTTCTCCGGATGACGGACCCCGTTTTTGACCGTTTGTTGGCTTTGCTGACCCCCTATATCAGCAGGCAGGATACCTGCATGAGGCAAGCCATCACTCCGGAGCAGAGGCTGGTCGCTACCTTGCGGTATTTGGCCACAGGGAGAAGCCTGCAGGACCTTAAGTTCTCGACAGGCATCTCCCCCCAGGCTCTGGGGATCATTATCCCAGAGACCTGTTCTGCCATCATACAGGTCCTGCAGAAGGACTATATTAAGGTAAGATATTTTTCTTTTATTAGCATCACATGTTCTTTTATGTAATCTTTGATAATATAATGTATTTCTTGCTTCAAACACTACTTACCATCATTGCAATATAGTGTGAATGTCCCCTTTTTATCCTCACACATGCTGGATTTTTTTCCTGTTATTTTTTGTCATGCATGTATATTTTCCTTCAATAACCTTCCCAGCATGAAGTGATGGGAACATATCCACCTAGTCTACTCATTTGGAATGTATTTTGTTTGAGTGTATTTAGTTTGCTGCTAATGAGCAATTATCTAGATTTCACAACCCCCCCCCCCACCTAAACTCACTCCAAATAGTTTGCTGCTAATGAGCAATTATCTAGATTTCACAACCCCCCCCCCCCCCACCTAAACTCACTCCAAATAGTTTGCTGCTAATGAGCAATTATCTAGATTTCACAACCCCCCCACCCCCACCTAAACTCACTCCAAATAGTTTGCTGCTAATGAGCAATTATCTAGATTTCACAACCCCCCCCCCCACCTAAACTCACTCCAAATAGTTTGCTGCTAATGAGCAATTATCTAGATTTCACAACCCCCCCACCCCCACCTAAACTCACTCCAAATAGTTTGCTGCTAATGAGCAATTATCTAGATTTCACAACCCCCCCCCCCCCCACCTAAACTCACTCCAAATAGTTTGCTGCTAATGAGCAATTATCTAGATTTCACAACCCCCCCCCCCCCACCTAAACTCACTCCAAATAGTTTGCTGCTAATGAGCAATTATTTAGATTTCACAACCCCCCCCCCCCCACCTAAACTCACTCCAAATAGTTTGCTGCTAATGAGCAATTATCTAGATTTCACAACCCCCCCCCCCCACCTAAACTCACTCCAAATAGTTTGCTGCTAATGAGCAATTATCTAGATTTCACAACCCCCCCCCCCACCTAAACTCACTCCAAATAGTTTGCTGCTAATGAGCAATTATCTAGATTTCACAACCCCCCCCCCCACCTAAACTCACTCCAAATAGTTTGCTGCTAATGAGCAATTATCTAGATTTCACAACCCCCCCACCCCCACCTAAACTCACTCCAAATAGTTTGCTGCTAATGAGCAATTATCTAGATTTCACAACCCCCCCCCCCACCTAAACTCACTCCAAATAGTTTGCTGCTAATGAGCAATTATCTAGATTTCACAACCCCCCCCCCCCCACCTAAACTCACTCCAAATAGTTTGCTGCTAATGAGCAATTATCTAGATTTCACAACCCCCCCCCCCACCTAAACTCACTCCAAATAGTTTGCTGCTAATGAGCAATTATTTAGATTTCACAACCCCCCCCCCCCACCTAAACTCACTCCAAATAGTTTGCTGCTAATGAGCAATTATCTAGATTTCACAACCCCCCCCCCCCCCACCTAAACTCACTCCAAATAGTTTGCTGCTAATGAGCAATTATCTAGATTTCACAACCCCCCCCCCCACCTAAACTCACTCCAAATAGTTTGCTGCTAATGAGCAATTATTTAGATTTCACAACCCCCCCCCCCCACCTAAACTCACTCCAAATAGTTTGCTGCTAATGAGCAATTATCTAGATTTCACAACCCCCCCCCCCCACCTAAACTCACTCCAAATAGTTTGCTGCTAATGAGCAATTATCTAGATTTCACACACCCCCCCCCCCCACCTAAACTCACTCCAAATAGTTTGCTGCTAATGAGCAATTATCTAGATTTCACAACCCCCCCACCCCCACCCTCGTTAAAATTTGCTGGAATGTTCTGTGGTGTTGATTTGTCTAAAGCAAATATATGTGGCACTTTGCAAAATGCATGTGCACTCTACAAGTGCATTTGTTCCAGTGCTTTAGTAAATGAGCAGAAGCTCTGCTGATTTCCATCATCAAATCATATGCAAGCCTCAAAGTGTTTTCATTAATTGCCCTTGCATGTGATTGTGTACTCCTTGCAACATGAATGCCTTTTTACATTACCTCATTTACTGTAAGCTGGTTAGCAACTGCACCTGCAGAGTGCGACAACTGCAGTCTTGTAGCCTTTTTAGTCCCTAAATTCCTGCGTGTCCTCAAAGTAATTTTTTTTAGGGATTTCACAACCCCCTAAAATGTAATCAATGTTCCATCAGAGGGGGTGAGCAATCTGATAAGTGTGCCTTTCCATATTAGTTATTCCAGAACAATTAAATTATTGAATGTTATACTGATGCTGGGGAATAATGTTTTTAATTGTCTAATTTTCTTGCAATGTTAGCTTACAAATTAATTGATTTTGGTTTTCTTTTTTGATTTCCCAGTTTCCTTCAACGCCACAGGAATGGCAGACTGTGGCATCCCATTTTGCCAGCCGTTGGGACTTTCCCAATTGTGGAGGGGCTATAGATGGGAAACATGTCCACATTGTGCCACCACCCCATTCGGGGTCATATTATTTTAATTATAAGGGGTTCCACAGTATTGTTTTAATGGCGGTGGTGTCGGCACACTATGATTTTTTATATGTGGACGTGGGGAAGAATGGCCGGATGTCGGATGGAGGAGTATTTGCCCAGACGGAGTTCTGCCAGCGTCTCCAGAGTGGTGGCCTGGGATTGCCACCTGATGAGGATAACGTGGAAGGACTCCCCTTTGTCTTCATTGCCGATGAAGCCTTCGCTCTCAGCAAGCACCTCATGAGGCCATTCCCCCAAAGAACACTCACCCCGGAGAGGAGGGTTTTTAATTACCGGCTGGCCAG